>NC_139254.1:13634222-13734222 GCF_977018435.1 Lepisma saccharinum | reverse complement strand
ATTGCGAGATGAAATATTATGCTTTCATAGTGTTAAGCCTTGTCAATCAAGATAGAATCCTCCCCCTCCCCTCAAGTTTTGGCACCCAATCCCATCTATGTTTGAGGGCCTCCCCGATGGCGCAGTGGTAGCGTCTTTGCCTTGTAATCAAGGTTCAATACCCGGTTGAGGCACAAGTGGTTCCGATTCCACTGTAAACTGTAGGTCCAGTCCCGATTAGCCTTTCTGTGCATAAAGTGGACTTAAAACATCAATCAATCAATCAATCAAAACCATCTATGTTTGACTATCAATTAACCAATCATGATAATTAGATGTATAGAAAATGATATATTTTTAAATTAAGTATGTGATAGCAATGATACTTATAATGAAGAGCCTGTCTGAACTCCACGAACTCTCCCTCAGAGTGCCCAGACATAAAACACGGAGCAAGAAAACTTTTCCACACTGCAACGCCCAGACTCTCGCTCATACAACGTTCAATATTCCAAAGGCTACCGAAACAATTCAACAACATCTCAAACCAAGTAGATATATTCACTGCATATTCGTCTTTTATCACCAACTTGAAAAACATTGTACATAAGTAATGCATTGTGTAAATAATCTGTTTACCTTGGTACTGTCTTGTCTTGTTTATTATTTATATTTTGTCTATTTTCTTTTCTTTATTATAATTTTTTAATTTTTTGGTCTTGTTTAGTGTTTAATGTGTTCGTTTTAACACCAGTGTACTTTTTACTGTTGTTTCTTTCCGGTTTAAAATGGCTTCTGCTGTACTGGAAATTGCAATAAATAATTAAATGAAAAAAAAGACATTTTTTCATCGTGAATGCAGTTCGAAGAAAGTCGGGACGGGGATTTAAAACAAGGACACTCTGGGCTGAATCCGGGCGTCTGATAGATATGCATCAATTAAACCTTTAAAGGTTATAATACTAAAATTATAAAATAACCAAATATTGTAGACTGCAGAGTCCTGGAGCCTATCTCGCTTCGCGAACAACCCATTCATTTATGTAAGAATAAAATCGAATTTCTTGCAAAATCTGAAAAATCGTCAATGTTATTTTCGTAGGTTTTACAGCTTCATATTAAAACATTTCATAGTTGGAGGGGGTAAATGACCCCATTGCCCCACCCCTTGAGTATTAGGCTGGACATGGATGTTCTTTTTGATCAATTCGTCCTTATCGTCGTGGTTACCCAAAGTGACATACATCCTCTATCTTTCTTTATTATTATCCTCATTTTACATCGCTTTTATGCCTCTTTAGGCTAATCGGGATGATGAGAATGAATTGTGATTACAGGAAATGGATGAGTGGAAACTTACAAGAAACACCCATGTCCACCACAGGATTCGAACCCGGAGCCGTAAAAGGCGTGAATGTGAATGAACCACCCTGCGCGCTCTGCCACCGATGTTGCTGGCAAATTTGTACCCCATAAGGGGCAGAAAGGTAAATTAACATCTAGCGACTGCAGCAAGTTTGAGATCGTTCTGGACAGCGTATATTTTAGTATTTGCCCCACGAACATAATTAATGTTTATTTTTAATTAAATTAATTTTACCTTACCTTGCATCAGAGCTGGTGGATTGTAAACTCTCTTCTTATATTCGACCGGTTTTTTTAAGTTTAAGAATATTTCCATTCCAGTAAAATGCATTTATCATAAACCATCTAATCCATCTGAAGGTCAGAAATGAATAGTTTTGCTTTTAAAATGTTGCGGTGTCTTTCTTGCACCAACAATGTGCACTGGCCTGTGAATACCAAGAAACTCTCGGAACTATGAATGTGTATCCCTTCAGAGAAAACAAAAATAGCGACATGAATGACGGTAGGCATCGCCCCCTGGAGGTATAACATCCCCAGCATATAATATACTTGCCAGGTGTATACCTCTTCAAAGTCTCCAACACACGATCCTTATAGATATAATTGGAAAAACATGGACATGATGCAATTATTTGACTCATGTCCTTGTCGGTTACTTTGTTGACGTTATTTCCAGTAATAGATCCTTCCACTCACAGGTACACAAATAAGAACACCTGAAAAATAGAAACATAGTTGTAGTACTTGTTTATATTACGCATATTCATTTCTGTATCTACTTTTTTCGTTTCTTTGTTTTCTGGATTTATATATTATTTCAAAAAACTAGTGGAGAAATATACATTCCAATGGTAAAAATCTCTTGTGAGGTACTCACCGCAGTGTGGTTATCCTTGTTTGTGGAGCTTGAGGACGCCATCTTTCACTAATGGTCCCTTTCAGTCACCCGTACAAAATTAGAAGCACCTGAAAAAAAGAAAAATAGTTGTAGTACTTGTTCACATTACGCATATTCTTTTTGGTTTGCATTGACGTTTTCCTCGTTTCAATATTTGCATTTACATATTATTTAAAAAACACACTACATAATAAAAAAATCATTTACCTTAATTATAGCTTCTCTTGAGTTCTTTGTCTGAAAATCACGGCCAATAATCACAACTTGATGTCTTCTCTGACACAATGCTTCACAAATACTTCTCAAAATAGCTTCTGCTTGCTTTTACGCAGTTTTTATACCTCATAAGCAAAACTGACGCCTTCTCTGATTGGTTGAAATAAAATCAACGCGTTTTCTAATTGGATGAAATAAAACCGACGCGTTTTCTGATTGGTGGAAATAAAAACAACACATTTTCTGATTGGTTGAAATATTCTTAACATTAGTTCATCCAAAAACCTAATAGTTATTATCCAAATGCATTAACAAATACACCCTGAAAATAGTTTGAAATATTATACACACCTTAGAACTTTGTAATATCGAATGTGAAATACAAAACGCAATAAATAGAAAATTTAATACAAAGATTTAAAAAAATTCTTTGTAAGTCCAAATTGCAACAAAAAATGTTGCCTGAATAGTTAAAATTGTGTTATTAGAATAAAAAATTACATAAACGTGAGAAATAATAAATTAAAAATTGATAAAATGTCTTTGTGAGTAAAATATAACAAACAAAATGTTGTCTGAATAGATGAAATTGGTTATTTGAGTAATAATAAGCCAAAACTTGTAAAATAAAAGGGTAGAACTTGACAAAACATACTTTCGCATCCAAAATATAATTGAAAACTTTCTTGAATTGACGAAACACACTTCGTGTGTACAAAGTTTAATTCAAAACACATTTAAAATGTGTTATTTGAGTAAACTTAGAGAATAATCCTGTAAACTTGGAAAATATATCATGTGTGTGTGTGTGTGTGTGTGTGTGTCCAAAATGTAATAAAAAAACACGTTCAAATCGTGTTATTTGAGTAAATATTAGGCTAAACTTGTGAAATAAACAGATAAAAATTGAAAACTCACACTTTGTGTGTCGAAAAAATAACTAAAAGTCTTTCCTGAACAGACAGAATTGTGTTATTTGAGTAAAAAATAGGCATAAACTTGTAAATAATAAATTAAAAGTTGAAGAAATCTCTTTGTAAATACAAACTATCCTGAATAGATGAAATTGTGTTATTTGAGTAATAATAAGCCTAAACTTGTGAAATAAACAAATAGAAGTTGAGAACACACACTTTGTGTGTCGAAAATGTAACTACAAGTCTTTCCTGAACAGATTGAATTGTATTATTTTGGTAATAGTAAGCCTAAACTTGTGAAATAAACAGATAGAAGTTGAAAAAACACACTTTGTGTGTCGAAAATATAACTAAAAGTCTTTCCTGAATAGTATAAATAGTGTTATTTTGGTAAAAATAGGTATAAAATTGTAAAATAATAAATTAAAAGTTGAAAAAATGTCTTTGTGAATCCAAAATTTAATAAAAAATGTTGCCTGAATAGTATAAATAGTGTTATTTTGATAAAAAATTAACATAAAATTGTAAAATAATAAGTTAAAAGTTGAAAAAAATGTCTTTGTGAATCCAAAATTAATGAAAAAATGTTGCCTGAATAGTATAAATAGTGTTATTTTGATAAAAAATTAACATAAAGTTGTAAAATAATAAGTTAAAAGTTGAAAAAAATGTCTTTGTGAATCCAAAATTAATGAAAAAATGTTGCCTGAATAGTATAAATAGTGTAATTTTGGTAAAAATTAACATAAAATTGTAAAATAATAAATTAAAAGTTGAAAAAAATGTCTTTGCGAGTCCAAAATTTAATAAAAAATGTTGCCTGAATAGTACAAATAGTGTTATTTTTGTAAAAATAAGAATAAGCTGTGAAAATGTTTGACATAAAGTCAAAGTTTGGTAAAAAATAAACTCAAAATTAAGTTAAATAGCAAACAGTAACATACATTTACTACCTAAATCAATAATCAAAGGGTCCTAGGTTCGTTACCCCGTGATAAAGGCAAATGGTGAAAACTGTAGGCCCCGTCATTGATAGCTCTCCCTTCTTCATAGTACAGATAAAAAAACCTGCGCTAAAGCGTCCTGTGCCTTGGGGCAACCCTGAGCGGAATATTAATTTACGGCGGAAACCAGTTCTACAAGCGACGCATAGCTTCAGAGATTTGACCCTTGCTGCGCATTCCAGACATCCTTTTTTGTCTGGTTGAATCCCTCCCCTGCCCTACAGTATTGCATAGCTTTCCCCTGTTATTGCGTACTGGTTAACCTTGGAAAAACCGGTTCTGAAAATCTACCGACGCGTTCTCTGATTGGTGAATCAGGTTCCTTCTTTGTGCTGACGTTCTGACGTCATTTGACCTTGAACGCACACTCCCCCAAATTCCTTTCTCCTCTACCTGCGCGGAGTTCACAGTCTCCTGTCTGGCATCTCGTACCATCGTCTTTCATAACATAATAACATACATTATTACATACGTAGTATACACTATAGGCCTAACCATTTATTACCGTTGCATATCGCGGGTTCGAATACCGGGACCGTCTTCTTTCGTACCATTACCACCGTTCATAGCGGTTCATAAACCATAGAAAACTTATTTTCAATATTATAAACATTAATTATTATCAATTCATACATTACATACTTTGCAGTAATGAATATAAAACCATATGCATAGCGTTTAGTACCTCTAATTACCTTCTATATACATATTTTTCATAAAATAAATAATTATATATTCATAAAAAGTTATAAACATGCAAATACATAAATGTAAAGTATTCTAAGTACGTGCAAATGAATTCTAAGTACGTGCAAATTAGTTCTAAGTACGTGCAAATTAGTTATAAGTACGTGCAATTAAATTGCGAATATTAAATAGCGACCGTCCTTATCTCAGATCCCAACTACTAAAGTATAAAGTTATTTCCACGTAGATTTTAACTTTTTGAATGAAATTATACGTAGATATAATTACTTGAAATTTGCCACTTTTTTCGGTTTATTTTGTTTATATTTCACAATGTAAATGCCTGTATTTCTGGGCTTAAGTTATAGTAATTCTCCAGCAGAACAGAGATCAATAAGGACAAATGCGCACCAGTTTGTCTTGATTTCTCTCTGTAAATGTCCCTTCAGGAATCTCATCTAACCACAATGCACCCTTATCATCATGATTGGTAAAACGTGAAGGGAAAAAAGGCGACGTAAACGCGGTGCGAAATCACGGCAGGGACGTGTGGATTTCCCACATCAATAATATCGTCCTAAGAAACACTTCACCAAAAATTTCCTAGGAGAGAGTTTTTGTTGCAACAGCAAAGATCAACAATTATGTTTGACTTCAAATATACTTTACTAAGGATAATGTCGCAGTGGCGCGCCCAAAGGGCGGTTGATGGGAGTCATCAACTTCATCTTGGCCAGTAGCCTACTCCTAAAAAATAAAAACTTCAAGGGCAGTAAAATATGGCAAAATGAGGGTTGACTACTACAAATATTTATACGTGGCCCTCTACATCCACCAGCTAACAATTTTCACCTACCAGTTAATAATCTCTATTATCATTATTATTATTATTATTATTATTATTATTATTACATGTGCGATACTTAGTTCGGAGGTGCGAACCCTTCCCGAAATATACATAGTTCTAGATACATTCTTGAATTTAACTATTATGTAATTTAGTGACATTTTAACTTTTCTGGCGGTGCGCAACGGTTTACCATACCGGTGGCTTTTTTTTACAGGTGATAATAAAAGAAGCTAATAATGTTTTATTGTAACAAAATAAATATTTGTGTGCGACCAACGAGCTGTGTTTAAATCGAAAAGCTGTATCCTTAAGTTAGAGATATGGACATCATGTTAAGATGTAATCATAAGATAGAAATAAGGGGTAGAGAATGAGAGGAAGGAAGGACTTGAAAAGAAAGGACAGTGAGAGAGAACGGAAAGACTTAAACGGACTGAAAACACCAACTCAACTTTATGCACAGTATGGCTAATCGGGACTGGATCTACAGTTTAAAGTGGGATCCGAATCCCTATGTTCCCCTCCACCAGGTATTGAACCCGTTATCCCTTGATGAAAGAGAAGGGAATCACAAGTGAACCAGATAAAGAGAGAATCTAGAAAATGCACACAATAAAGATAGAGAAAAGAGAAAGACATAAATAAGCGAAACAGAGAGAGGAAGAGAAAAGGTCGAAAGCTAGAAGATTCAAGGACAGACAGAGACAAAAGAGTTATAAATAAAAGGGGGACAAAGGAGTACTAAACAATTTTTCCTTATTCCAAATTAGGGGTCAAGAATTCTCCCATTGCCGATGCCAATGAGTTCTTATGATGAACACAACAACCAAGTTGAACAGTCTTTCTTGATTTGGTTTGGTTTGAGTTGATGTTTTAAGTCCACTTTGTGCACAGTAAGGCTAATCGGGACTGGACCTACAGTTTAAAGTGGAATCCGAACCACTATGTGCCTCCACCGGGTATCGAACGAAGAGTCTTTCTTCCCAGAAAACAAGCACTGTCTATATATAAGTAACAAATTAATTCCTTTATACATATGCATTTAATGACACACAGACGATGTGTGTGTGTGTGTGTGTGTGTGTGTGTGTGGGTGTGTGTGTGTGTGTGTGTATGTATGTCCCTGTTTAGTTCTATGTAAAACCGAATCTAATGTGCAGAGATGGATTGGCCTTTGTTTTGGTAGTTAGGCTCTCAATGTACAGTCACGGACACTTCTGTGGTGTAACGAATCTGTTGGGTGTAAATCAGATTGATATAACTCAAGTGTGTCCGTGACTGTGCCTCGAAGAACTTTTGAAAACTAGTGGAAAAGGAATTAACAGAAACTCCTATAGCTAGGAATTTCAATTCCTATGACTTAAAGAAAATGGTGTATATTGGTCAAAGAGCAATTGCTCGCTAGGTTATACCCTATCAGTTGGTAGACTGGCTAGTATAGTGAGCGATTTTTCACCTTTTGCGAAATAGAAATCGATGCTTATGTGAGATCTAAACCTGTTATAAGGAAGCGATTACCATCATATGAGAGGAAATCTGGTTATTTTGCACAATGAAACAAGCTAAATTACATGCAAAGGGAGGCAAGTGGATGGTGGGAGGGATGGAACTCACTAGCAACCCCACGTGGCGAGTTCTGGGTTGATCTAACATGCAGTATTACACCACAAGCGCAGAGGCGTACACAAGGTGGGGGGGGGGGTGAATGGGGTCATAAAACTCCACTTTGGCCCAGCATTCTAAAAGAAACGTCAAAGGCATGAAACGGTGGCAACATGAGAACTAACTACTAAGACAATATATGTAACTCCCCTTTCGAAAATCCTGGGCACGCCACTGATGACACATGCGTGCGCACGTATACATATTTGTCTCATTACTATATTTGTTTTTAGCTATAACCACTTTCATTACTTACATTGCTCCACAAACGTTGCAAATTGAATCAAGCGAGGAGCTGTACTATTTTTGTTTTTATACGATATAAATAGGCCTCTTGACGTGCAACTAAAAATCATTCAAAAGAGCTATAATTTTTTGTACGAAGTTTTGGTACCATTTTTGAATTTGTAGGAAAGAAGTATTTGGGACCTTTTCCAATAGACTCTATTAGACACGTGAGTGCAAGGAGAGTCAATAGGTGCAGACGACTAGACTGGGCTAGGGTTTCTAGTAATTTCCGGCGCCACTTACCTTTAGACTGCATCCTTCGTTATGTTTTGCTTCCTTCTTCAGATTTTCTTCTACCATTAACTTTCCTCTATAGGCTGATTTGAAAAAGTACGTCTGTTGAAGGCAGTGAAGACCAATGGTCTGATTTTTGTCGTTTTCCACGGTAACAGTTAGTTTGTGGATTATTGTTGAGCATTATAATATCATGGTTGCAGCGCTAATAATAATTTCTATCTGATTGTTTTCCATTGCGTGTATTCACCTTTCCACTCGAAAGGAAAACACAACTTCTTATTAAATATTTTTCATTTTGATTTCAATGTATTATTAATTGTTTGTACTATTTAGAAAAATCTAGAAATAACATTCGACGAAATTGTTTCTATCATTTAGAAACACCACGAGTAGAACCGCTCATTTTGAACACAGCTAACCAATCACGTACATCCATTTATATGCCATTCAGGCGTTAGCTTAGTGGCAAGCTTCTTTCCTAGACTTAACCCCAGATTCCTTGACTTGCACGACATGCCAAGCATTTCAGATTGGGGTGAAATATAATCCGAACTCGAAGATTACCATGACATGCAGATTTTCAAACTTGCGAGATTGTACAACATTGGTGCAAACGGGAATGAGAGCAATTATTTTCCCCTTAATTAGGCCTATGTATACTCTACAGGGGTAGAATAGAATTCAATTCAGCTTAGGTCTAATAATGAGCATGTGGTTAGATTAGGAGGGCCAGGTTTAGAGTTCTTAGAATTTAGTTTTGGCGTTAGGGAAGATGGGTGTGCCCCCACCAGACGCAGTGTACAGTGTGTACTTCTCCATTTTGGATTTCTAGATATCTCTTTATATTTTTATCTGAGTATATGATATTTGGATATTTCATACTGACACTGTAGATAACGACGTAAGGGGTCCCGGGTTCGAATCCCAGCCTACGCATGACCGTTGATTGTGAGGGTTTCCTTATTTATCCATTTCATTATATCACCACTCATACACATCGTCGCGATTGGCTAAAGCATCGCGACAGAAAAGCGATGCTAAATCACAAACATCAGATAAAATCTGCATTATCTCCCAATTACTCCAATATTATTTCTACAGACGATGTTTTATTGTCACAGATCGACATTAAATTGCTTCATGTGGCAACGTGGCATATGAAGTAAGTGCCGACGCACGATTTGGTGTGTAATGGTACCAGAGGAGAGTCCATGGTCGTATGTAATGGGGATGTTTAAACGGTTTTCCATCACCATTGGTTCAGTAAATTTATCCATATTACCTGTTTTATCCCTTATGAGTATTCGACTTGTTCATAAAAATTACTTCACACTTATTCGTCTCAGTTAGAGGCGTGCAGGGCGGAACACGGACGGGAAAGAAATTTTCGCCAGGCATGATTTCACGATAATTTTGAGAATATCTCTGGACGGAAATTGCTCAGGAAATTCCCGACATTTCGCTAATTGTAGAATATTACATGTAATTTCTGCCCGAAGCAGTTGTTTCTGAACTTGTAGCACGAATATTGCATTTCATTATAAGTTCCTGATTTTTATACTGTGCTGAATGTTAAGAATAAGCATTCTTTAAGTTCGAATTTCCTGCCAGTTTGAAATTTCTTGAGTTTTTGATAATCTGGGAAGTCGAAGGATCATTTTCCAAAGTTTGCATCGGTACGAGAAATTTCCTCTCAGATTTATTCCCACTGAAGATATAGTTACATATGGATTAGTTTCAGCCATTTTTACACTGTCTCAACACTGTGGGTTGACCAAATGATTGGTCATGGATGCAGAGAATTTTTGAAAATCATTATGTTGATGCATTAGTCAGCATACAATTTAAATCTAAATCTAGCTGTTGCGCATTCATGTAGATTTATTTTATAGGAAACTCCATCGGGACTGTTAAATGAAATATATGTTTTTTTCTGTGGATCTTCTCAAATAATTTTTTTTAATACGCAGTGCAAGAAAGCCATACTATATGATATTTATTTTTTCTGTCAGATAAAATTTTAAACGCTAGTGTACACCAAGGGAACAATATTATGCCAGAATAGGCACTGTCAGTGTGAGATCATTTATCTTACCCGTTCCGTTAAGATAATTAATTTACATTCCCACTGACTCGATAATCTTAGGGTACCTGGAGAAGTCAGGAGGCAAGGAACAAGAAGATAATTCAAAACAAAAACTTTTAAAAGTGTTCAAAACCAGGAAATGTCAGAGGAATTAAATGATTTTTTTGCCTACCAGGATTGGGACGATTGGGAAACGAAAACACATTTCGTTTCTTCTTCCCAACAAACGTCTTTTGGATGTAATGTTGATTTTAAAGACGTTCTTTTATTTTGTGTTGAACAAACCTGATTTATATGATAAACTTCCAAAGTTTAAATGTAACACTTATTTAATGGAAAGTTAAATCGCAATACAATAGTCTGGAAAGTTATTTAAATAATTAATACCTGGAAAAGTCAGGGACTTTGATTTTTTTCAAAATACATGTGAACCCTTATGTATCACCGCACGCACATATGTTGCTTATTAGATGCGTTGCATGAAAAACGAATTTGTAAATTTTGTCCGAGTTATTAGCACTGCCAGTAAAGTTATTTTAGTTCTCCGACAGAAGTAAATGCCAATGTGAACTGTGAATTCTTGTCATGTGGTCGCATACATATAAGTTAGAGGATTCGTAGCATCGACATCAGCAATACTTGATGGAGTACGTTAATATTGTCTACTAACATACAGAAGTCAACAAAATATTACGTAGCATCAATATGTGTGGAACGAAATGTTTCCAATAATTTATCTACATCTCTACATACACACATCCATAATACATACATATGTGTGTGCTTACATGTATGCAGTGGCGTGCGGTGACATTTTCCGTTGGGGAGCAGATGCCGAAAAATTGAGAAAACCAAGAATTCATTGCTTCTACATGGTACGTTATGATGAAAAAAAATAGCACTCTACCTGATACTGTTTCCATAACGTCTTTAAGGGGAAGGATGAATGTCCTATAGATCCACCAACTTATTTGAAACCCTAGCCAGAAACAAGTGGCGCTAGTGTCGAATGTTTAGGAGGGGAGCTCGGGAACTCTGGGGCAAGGGAAGGGATGGCAGAAACAAGTGTTTCCCCCCCTGTGTTGCCAAATCTAGAAGTGGGCGTGTGCCGTGAAAGGTTTACAAGTAAACAAATATGCAGGCCGAATATTAAGTTTCGTTTCTAGATGTGGTCATTCAAATAACATAGCATAAGAGAGAGGAGGGAGGGGGGACACTAAAATTAAAAACGCCAGCTGTCTCGCAGAAGGACATCAATAATTTAAACACATAACATTAATATTCTAAATTATGTAAACTATATATTTAAAAAAAAAAGCAACTTGCTTTTGGGTTCTTGCCTCCGGTTGGCCTGTTATCAGATTATAAGGTGTCTATGCCGGAGAGGTCCGAATTCGAACTTTCGCTGTCTCTGTCGCTATTTACATCGCTACTTTCGGAACCCGATTCCAGGTTTATAATCAACGTTTGAACTTCATCTTCGAGAATTCCATCATTCCTGTGATATTCTTTTTCCAAACGGATGGCATGTTGGCACATACATTCCCATTCCTGCACTGTGACACTGTCAAGTGCACTTTCGGTAAGAGCCCTTATTTCTCTCAAATTTGAACTTACGTTTCGTGAGGCAACTCTACGCTTTATGGTGCTCCATATGTACTCGATCGGGTTCAAGTCGCAGTGATACGGTGGAAGTCGAAGGACGTGGTGGCCGTGGGTTTTCAAAATTGTATCAGCTCGATATACCGGATCAGGAAGATTATTTTTTTTACTTTCAGCAACAATTCTGGCTTTGTTTGTTCGATATCGAAAGTGATGTTATTTTTTAATAGCCATTCTTGAATCTCTAGTTTCTTACTTTTTGTGTTCGGGGCTTTATTGGTTTGAATTGAGTGGTAGGAGGCATTATCCATAACAATGACAGATCTAGGTGGGAGATTCGGAATAAGTTTCTGTTCCAACCACTTGTCGAAGTTCTCGGAATTCATTTCGTTATGGTAATCGCCAGAAGTTGTTTTGGCCTGAAATATATTAAGTGCGTTTGGAACAAACCCCATGGAACCCCCGGCGTGACTTATGATAAGTCTCTGCCCCGGACTGTCGTTTGTGAAGACACCAGACACATCTTCACTCTGCCAACATTTTTTTTACTTTGTAATTAGGATGAATCCAAGTTTCATCAATGTAAACAACAGGCCTCCCTTCGTTGCGGAATCTGTTGATCGCACGAAGATATCTTGCTCTCCAAACCACAATGTTGCTTCGTTCAACCAAAGCCAAGCGAGAGTTTCTACATTTTTTAAATTAAAGCCTATTTGTTTCATAATTTTCCGTAATGTTTCTCGCCCCCCCCCCTGATAATTAATTTCTTCCTTAGCAATAGCTAAAAGTTTCAATATTGTAGGAACTTCTCTTTTCAATACGTACATTTCATGGATTTTCCTTCGCAGTATACACTTATCCATGTCGTCAATGACAATCTCATTCTGTCGAGCACGTCTCCGTTTACCAGGAGTTGACAATTTCTGGTCAGGGGTTTGTATATCTTTTTTCTCTCTTTTCAGTTTTTTAAGCAATGACTCCGACCGTCCCGTTAGATATACTGCTCTCTTTAGGGGTTGATCGTGAGGATAATTCCACCCGTCTCTTTTCTCTTCTTTACACTCGATGATTCGTAGTAGCAAATTTCGCTCACTGCTGTGCACAACTTTCGACATTTTACACTTACTCAAAAACAAGTCTACGCACATCAACAACACTCCTCGAATTCTTGAAAAGAGTAAAATTAGCAACACTGTGTCAGCGGAAGTGGGAAGGTCCTTGCCCGACCAGCGCCAGAGCAAACACCGGGGCTGAAAGAAGGGGGTGGGGGAGGCCGGTTAGTTCGCATATTTTCCGAGGTTTCAGAAAGCTTGGTGGATATATAGCACAGTTGTTCCTTTTTTCGAATTTCAGTTGGTCTGTTGTAAAACGTATTTAATGCAGCAGACGGATGATTGAAACAATTCGTATCCCACTTTGAACTGTAGGTCCAGTCCCGATTAGCCTTACTGTGCATAAAGTGGACTTAAAACACTAACTCAACACTTGATAACAAGTTATGCAATAGCGGTATTACATAATTACCTTAGTTTGAGTCAAAGCTTCATGGAGAGCAAACGTAGGGGACTGATTGCGAAGAAGAAGAAATGTAGAAGGTCCTGTAGAAGTAAATATTTTAATAAACTTCATTAACCAATAAATTCGTTGTTTCAAATTTGTGTGTTTCTTTCTTGTTCAAGTGGGAGTGGGGGTGGAGTTGAAGTGTTCCTTTGAATTTCTTCCAATCTTAGATTCTATCAACCTCTCGGAAGGAAAGTTCACATTGCTCACAGCAATATACTAGAAAGATGTCCCAAAAGAAATGCAAGATTTAATATAAGATAAAAACATGTTATATCTTTATTAGTTGGCAAAGTTAGTACATTATTTGAAAGGATAAACATTTCCATTCAATGTGGAAGAGGATATCTGACAAATGTCCTCCACGATGCATTTGACACACTCGAATTCTTTTCACAAAATCCTGAATCAATTTTACGCATATCTGCGTCTCGATGCCGTCAATAGCTTTTTGAATTTCTGCTTTCAATTCAGGAATCGTTCTTATTCTCACAGCATAAACTTTGGACTTAATTAATCCCCCGATGAAAAAAATGGCACGATTTGGTCGCACATTTGTTTCATTTAGGCGCTCCTCCTACCGAAAATGTCGGGTATTTTGCCAACAGTCCGAACTTGTAATGAATTTTAACGATCGTCACTAGCTCCTTCCACGTGTAGTGCTCCATATTGACTAATCGCAAAGTTTTTACTACAGAACACTGGCAACCCTTCGGGGAAAGAATGATGTAGAATTTAAATACTTCGTCACTTTTGGGACACCCGCTATAAGGAACACTGTAAGGTTTATTAGTGAAGCACAAGGGAGCTGTCCATCAAGAAATCGACAAAAACGTGTGCGGGAGGTAGTTTGTAACCCCTACAAACTTCCCTTAGTTTTGCACTGGGATAGTACGTTAATGAATGACCGAACAAAGCAAACCAATCTGCAGACACCACATCCACAAACTTCAAGGAACAAGTTGGAGGCCCATTTGTGGTATCTTAGAGCTCAGCTGGTTAAGAGAGAAGGTATCTTCCAAGGAAAGCAAGAAATAACTTGTTATGAAAACTGGAGTTCAATATTCATGAAACTGGCAGACTCCCAAAGCTTAGGAAAAAAGGGTCTGTTTGATTTGATGAATTCAGTCTCCCTTTGCATGTTATGTTTACTTCCAGCTAATGTTGATTTCAGGTTCCAATATTAACCGAAAAGCTGGAATGACTTGCACAAATTCTAAGAAGTCAAATCAATAGTTGCACTGAAGGTTGACAAAGATACTGTTGAATGGTTAGTGCCTCTTATATGCAACTTTAATGAGTAAATAACAAGAAAAATAAGTGAAATGGTTAGCTTAATTGTTAATTACTGAATGCTCTAAACGTCCCATTTATTCCATGTCCATTACATATACATACTTATGGCAAGACTTCATGTTGCTTGAGTGACCTTTAATATTTTCCAATCGGGCTGAATTTTTGCAGTAAAATATGTTCGTGGGAAAGGGACAAAGTTAGCAACTTTGCGAAAATAAATTCGGAAAGAATATTTATTTTGGACCACCCTAATGTACAGGTGTTTACAACATTACAGCACATGCTTGTGATCCCCAGGAAAATTGTAGATCCGCCTATGAATCTATCCCCCCTTTAAGAATCCCATGGATATTCCCCCCCTTAAAAAAACAGGGGTACGGGCTTGACTTGAGGTTTGACTTTCTTTTATTGTTTACTGATTCCTAGATCTTGGTGCACGTCGATGCATGACATTACTTTGTGGTAGCATGTTCGATATTCTTTCCACATTCCATTTTAAATAGTAGAGAGTCCTTGCAACCTACCTGTATCATTTTCTTTCAAAGTACCCGAGTATCTAATTGCATAACGATGGCTTCGAGATTAACTAATTATCCAGGATTTCCTAACACGGCGCACTTACGTTACCATCACCAATGTTTGAATGCTTTGGAAACAACTCTCAGAGAAACTCCCACGCATTCCATTCATGTGATACTCGAAGGCATTTTCATTATTTGGAGAAATTTCATCATCCACTGAAGGCGATTCTGCTGACAAAGTCGACTTCAAAGTTTTCGAAATTCTTGAGTCTATGATCCGTTGGTTGATTTGGTGTTTTAAGTCCACTTTATGCACAGTAAGGCTAATCGGGACTGGACCTACAGTTTAAAGTGGGATCCGAATCACTTGTGCCTCCACCGGGTATCGAACCAGGGACCCCTTGATTACAAGGCGACGACGCTACCACTGCGCCATCGGGAGGCCCCCGAGTCTATGATCCTATATGAATAATATTCTCCAGTGCTTGCCTCTGTTTTTACATTACTTTACGCATTATAGGCATGATATAATATATATATATATATATATATATATATATATATATATATATATATATATATATATATATATGGTATTAATTGATATGTTTTAGAGCATCGTTACTTTTATAGTGCCTTCATTTGGTTATTGTACCGTTAGAAAGAGACCAGCGTTTCAAGGGGCCAAGGTTCGACTCTCGATGATGTGAGAGGAACATGTTAGTATCTATGCGAGTCAAGTCACAATGAGAATGTCTGTGAATAAAGTGGGCGTCAAAGAAATTTTCATAGACTTTGTAACACTTACCTGTTTCCTATGGGTCTGACTACGACATGGAAGACTCGATACGTGATCTTATGTGGGAATGACTCTGTGGCTCAAAGGCGGGAGGAGAAGGGTACTGATTACGTCACTTACAGAATGGCTGGGTTCGTAAATATGGAGCCCCTACTTTCAAATACCCCTATGAAAACCGGTGGCTTGTTTCAATGTGCAGGACAAACCTTTACATGTTTTCTATACATTATGCATGTTATTATACAGCGTGTCCACAATGAGACTCCAACATTTTGAAAGTCTATAACTTTTTGATTTTAAATTGTACAGCTGTGATTCCGGAAGCAGCAGAAGCAGAAACTCAAAAAGTTTATGTGGTAACGTTTTAGTGCGCGCAATAGCCGTAGTGGCGCTGCAGCGATCGATTGTTTGAAAACGGAGATTCTAAACGAGAAGTCACGAACTATTTTTTCTAGTTTAAAGAGACACATTTTGAGGGCTCGAGCCCCATAAGCTCTCTCGGAATAGAGGAAAGTAGAAAAATGTTATACTGTTTAGTACTTTCAGCGAAAAATGCAGGCTCGACCAGGACTCGAACCCGGGTCTCTGGCATTCCGTATGCTCTACTACTGAGCTACCGAGTCCTGGTCGCCTCCATTTCTCGCTGTGCGTTCTACGTAGTACATCTCCTTTGTGTGCCAAATTTAATGTTATACCATCATCAACAAAATTGGAGCCCCCACTGTATTTATACTAGAACATATAATATATAAAATTACGTAATCTCAGGCAATGGACCTGAACATGCCACAGCTTCTTTTTTTCTATTTTGCTGAGAGAAATTAAGATATTATAAATTAAAAGTTATAATGATCAGAATATGATATTTTTATTTATTTACTTTCATTTGGGATTGAAGCTTTTAGCAGTTTTTCCCATATCCATTACGATACGTTTAGAATTTAATTAACTCTGTATTATTACACTTAAAATGTATGATAATTAAAATGTAAAGAAGATTCTTGATCTTTTCTTGATTGCGCTATTTATGAAAAAGACAACTTTCTTGCAATTCATGCATTGATCGTGTAAGGTGAGTTACTTTATAAAATGTGTGACTGTAACAGAGTTATTTTCGGCGAAGACAATATAGGTGGAGACCAATTGAAAATATTTACACGAATGTGTATATGCATTTTTTAACATTCTATACTGGTTATTTTAAGTCTCTTTTCTACAGCTTGGCCTATTCTTCGCGATGAAGATGAAGAATGAACTTGGTGATAGGGTAAACATGATTTATCCATGCCTGGATAGGGATCGAACCAGGCAATTCGAATTTATGGGCATTATTGTCTCATATTGCAATAAGTAACTAGAGTGTGAGTGTTTGTCCTTTGATCATATAAACAACGGTGGAAATAAAACAAAGCTTCAAACCACATTCCAATACGAAAAAAGGTCATCACTTCAAATAAAGACACTACATGTGTTCCAAATCAAGATTACGAATGACAAGAACAAAATTTATCTACAATTTTATTTTATGGTCAGTAGCTTTCAGCATAACGTTCTAACTACGCGCATGTGGGAAAATACTTCACATGTTTATCATTATATCACTACACATTTCCCTCGAAGAGGAACAATTTCTAACGTGATGTATGAATTAACAAAAATTTGATTAATTTGCATCTTATATGTTATATATAGTTCCCTCTATAAGCGATGCATAAATTAAACGTTTAGTGGTATTTAGCACGTGGGAAGAAGACGTCACAAGCTTTAATCACATAACTATAACTTTCCCTCGAATTGAGGAACACCTCCAAATTGAATTATCATAAGCAATAAAAGCTTATTCAGTGTTCATATTATGTTAATTATATATAAATATTTAAAGCGAATTTGTTCTTTGAAGCAATTCCGGAATGGACACAAGATACTCCTTAGCGTGCTCCTTGTTTGTTGGCGGTCTTTGTCTCTAACTTCTGTTGCAGCTTCCTTGTCCTCCTTGTTGTTGTCCCTCGTCGATTGTTGCGGTATATGGAGTTGTTCTGAGTCTCTCTTAGTGGCACCAATTTCCTCGTTCCCTATTGGCCTCGATGCACTAACATACCTTATAGGGTATTTGCAGCGGGTGTATATGGTTCACCACATTTGGCTCCCGTGTGAAGAATGGTTAAGGTAAAACATTTTGGGTGTTATTGGAGCGTTATCAGTGCCCGTAGCAAGAGGCACTAATCCTGGTATGTCGAATTCAACAGCGAAAGTTGCATTCGAACGTCTCTCATTTTCTTCATTTCCCTTTCTATCAGCATTTGTGCTGAATTTGTCTCGATTGTGTTGGACGAGATAAAATATTCTGTCCTCATCTTCTGCTGGCGGAGATAATGATTCTTCAGAAACATTCAATTCCTCTTCTTTTTCCAATTCAGTTATTAAGGAATGGAATCTTCTGTCAGCCATTACCATAGGTGGCAACGAATGAACAGTCACGAACGACTTTTGTATGTTTTGTGTTCTTTTGGAATGATCGTCTATTCCTTTCACAGTACGTTTGGTTTCAAATTTAGGGTTTTTCAGTGATTCGAGATGAACTTGACACCCAAGCTGGACACTGTCTCTTTTATACAAGTTCTTTCTGCGACGAGATATATGATGCCCTTGCTGTCGGAGACTATTGATACAAGGATGTACTCCAGTCTGAAGAGCACTGTCAATACGAGGTAATGTATGCAGACCATCCAATGGAATCATTCCTCCTATCGTTTCTTCAGTATTTTTACGAGGACTAGTCTCACTCTTATCTGAATTTTCACTCTTGTTATTCTGAATTAACACCGTCGTTTGTGGAGCCAGCATTTCCTGTGA
Source organism: Lepisma saccharinum (assembly GCF_977018435.1). Classification (NCBI taxonomy): domain Eukaryota; kingdom Metazoa; phylum Arthropoda; class Insecta; order Zygentoma; family Lepismatidae; genus Lepisma; species Lepisma saccharinum. The sequence continues at coordinate 13,715,399 of NC_139254.1, read as the reverse complement.
CAACCCATATCTATAGCTGTCTCGCTCGGTCACTTTTAAATTCTTGTCCACAAGAACATCCGCAGTAGCATCAGAATTTTCCTCAGAACGCAATATGCATTGATATTCGTTATCAGAATCTTTTGGACCCATTTTTGATTACAGTACAATTTGTGTTGATTCCAAACGCACAGGTATTTCAACATTTGCAGGTTCAAAGCCTACCCTTGCTCCCGATGAATTGAACTTACCCGGATGACAGCTTCTTGTACTTGATTTGCTCCTACTCTGTGCATTGTTGTCTCTGTTGACTGACTTCTTCCTATTTTGTTCATCTTGATCTAAATCTTTACGCATTTCACCGTTCCTGTAATCTCTTTTCCTTGTTAGTATTTCTGCCTCTTTTATGACTTTGTCGTAGAACATGTTATAAGGTTCAAGTCTATTGTCGTTTCGTAATTCGTTCATTGTACGTTTATCTGCATCTAGACTTCGTAAATTTTCTTTCGGTTGATGAGAACGTCCGTCTTCCAAATTGTCATGACTTGTCGATGAACTTTGCAACGAATAGACACCCCCTAATGCCATTCGATGTTCTTTCATCCCTGTGCGTTTAGCGGATCTAGTTGAATTCTCATCCGAAGTTTCACTTCTGTTGTTCTGAACAAAACCTTTTCTTTGGGAATCCAGTAAATCCTGCGATAAATAGTTTCTCTCGACTCCTCGCTTTGCCACGTTTATCTGCCTTCTACTGGATTTGTCAACATACTGATCACAAACATCATCATCAGTAGTAGTGATGGAATTACTAATGTGATAAGGTTCAATAGAATTATCGTTTTGTAATCCGGTAATTATAGTTTTATCTGCATCTAGACTTTGTAAACTTCCTCTATGTAGATGAGAACTATCGCCTTCCAAAGTCGCATGACTTGTCGATGAACTTTGCAACGAATGGACACCCCCTAATGCCATTCGATGTTCTTTCATCCCTGTGCGTTTAAACGATCTAGATGAATTCTCATCCGAAGTTTCACTTCTGTTGTTATGAACAAAATCTTTACTTTGTGAAGCCAGTAAATCTTGCGATAAAACGTTTCTCTGAACTCCTCTCTTTGTCACGTCTATGTGCCTTCTACTGGATTTGTTGACAGTAACATCAGCAATATCATCATCAGTAATAATGGTGACGGCGTTTTCCACAGTATGACTTTTACGCTGATATGTTTTATTATAATTCACTCCATGCATGTCAGATTCTAGTCCAGTTTCTGTTGACTTCAGACGCACAGGTGTTTCAGCAACGGAAAGTTCGAAGTCTGATTTTGCCCCTGATGAATTGAACTTTTGCTGATAAAGGCAGTTTCTACCTGACGTTAATCTACCTTGTACGTTTTCCTTTTCGTCGTCTGACTTGTTCCTATTATTAAATGCATCTTTATCTACTTCTTTAGTCACTTCACCTTTGCTGTAATCTCTTTTCTTTTTTGATGTTACTGTTTCTTTCATGACTTGCTCGTCGACATTGTGATAGGGTTCAAGACTATTGTATTTTCGTAAACCGGTAATTGATTTTTGCTCTGCATCTAGACTTCGTGTATTTTCCTTCGGTCGATCAGAACGGTGGTCTTCCAAACACTCAGTACCTGTCGATGAACTTTGCAACGAATGGACACCCCCTAATGTCACTCGATGCTTTTTCATCCCTGTGCGTTTAACTGATCTACTCTCATTCCCAATCAACGATTCACTACTCCTCGTCTGAACTAAATCTGTAGTTTGTGAAGCCACTATTTCCTGCGAGAAACTGTTTTTGTTTACTCTTCGTTTTGTCACGTTCATCTTCCAACTACTGGATTTGCCCACAATGACATCAACATCATCATCATCAGTAGTGAGGACGATTTTTTCTTCAGAATGAAGTTTGCTTTTATATTTGTTGCTATCATATATCTCTGACTCTAGACGCACAGGTTTTTCAGCGAGGGAAGTTTCAATGTCCGAATTTGCCCATGAGGACTTGAACTTTTGCTGATCAAGGCAGCTTTTACCTGACGTTATTCTTCCTTGTGCGTTATCGTTTTCGTAGTCAGAGTTCTCGCTTTTATTAGATGCATCTTGGTCTAATTTTTTACAAACTAAAGTGGAATCTGTTTGCTTTTTTGATACTAATGTCTCTCTCATGACTTCCTCGTTGTTAATGTGATAAGGTTCAAGACTATTGTTTTCTAATCCGGTCATTGAAGTTTCATCTGCATCCAGACTTCGCATATTTCCTTTCGGTTGATAAGAACTGCCGTCTTCCAAATACTCATGACCTGTCGATGAACTTTGCAACGAATTGACACCCCCTAATGTCATTCGATGCTCTTTCACTCCTGTGTGTTTAACAGATCTAATTGATTCCTCATCCGATGTTTCACTTCTGTTCTTGTGAACTGAATCTATAGTTTGAGAAGTCTGCAATTCCTGCGATGAACTGTTTCTGTGGAGACCTCGCGTGGTCAAACTCATCTGTCTGCTACTAGATTTGCCCACGATGACATCAACATCATCATCAGCAGTAGTTTGGACGGTATTTTCCACAGAATGGAGTTGCGTTTGATATTTGTTGTTATCATATATCTTTGGCTCCAAACGCACAGGTTTTTCAGCAACGGAAGGTTCAAAGTCTGAATTTGCCCCTGTTGACTTGAACATTTGCTGGTAAAGGCAATTTTTACCTAAAGTTTTTCTACCTTGTGCGTGAACGTCTTCGAAGTCTGAGTTCTTCCTGTTAGATGAATCGTGTACCTTATCTTTAAGCATTTTGTTCTCTCTAGAACTTCCTCTGCTATGAATTGCGTTTCCTAATTCGGTAAACATGAATTTATCTGAATCCAGACTTCCTCGAAAACTTCCTGTCGGCAGCTCATGACCGTTACGTTCCAACACATGGTGATCTGTCTTTGAAATTCCAAGGTCATTCCTTGTGTCTTCACTATCTATCTTGTCCCATTGTTCATTCTTCTCATTGATCAGTGTACTGCAACTAAGCCCTCTTTGCAACACTGCTGGCGTTGAGGAAGTGGCTGGCTTGTGGGACGTCGGACACTTTTTTAAACGAGACAACCTTGACTTTTTCTTTGTCATTCTTTTTGAAATGTTCTTCGTACAAGACAAAATAAGTTTTTCGAATTGTTTTATTTTCCGTGTGTTTTCTGCGACAGCATCATGAAGTGTTCGACCAAGTTCCACCAGATCGCGTAGAGAGGAGATTAACTCTGGTGGTGTGCCAGTGTCTTTCTTGCTCAGCATGTCTACAACGTTCAAGATATTTGAAATTGTTGATGTTTCTGTCATTTTGTTGCATTCATTGTTATGTTTTATTTCAGTCCACGATTCCTGAATGCTCTTGGAGCTACTCGTCAGTGGAAACTCTCCTGCTTTATTGCCATTGTCAAATTGTGACTTTGATGTTGTGCTCTCCTCTTGATCAACAATAGTACTTAAGTGTTCCAAATCGGATTTCATATTAACCATACTATTTCTCTGACTTACTTCTATATCACTCTGTATCTCACGGTATTCAGCTCCTTCTTCTTCTTCACCATGAGATGCAACACTGGTATCTTCGTTGAATGAAGGCGAGAATGCGTCACCCAATCCTTCATTTGAACCATTTTCTGACATTTCCTTGCATTGATTGTAATTTTCTTTTTCAATCGAGGATTCGTGAATGCTCTGGGAGCTACTCCTCAGTGAAAGCTTCTCTGCTTTATTGTTGTTGTCAAATTGTGACTTTGAGGTTGTGCTACTATCTTGATCAACGATAAGACTTAAATGCCCCAAATCGGAATTCATAATAACCATACTATCTCTTTGGCTTACTTCTATATGATTTGGTACATAATCATATTCAGCTCTTTCTTCACCATCAGATGCAACACTGGAATATTCATTGCACGAAGACGAGCGTGTGTCACCTGATCGTTCATTTGAACCATTTTCTGACATTTCGTTGTATTGATTGTCTTTTTTTATTTCATTCCACGATTCCTGTATGCTCGTTGAGCTACTCATCAGTGAAAGCTTGTCTGCTTTATTGCCGTTGCCATATTGTGACTCTGATGTTGTGCTCTCCTGTTTATGGACAATAGTAGTTAAATGCTCCAAGTCGGAATTCATATCAACCAAACGATCTATTTGGCTTACTTCTACATCACTCTGAATCTCACTGTATTCATCTCTTTCTTCATCTTCACCATGAGATGCAACACTGGTATCTCCGTTGAATGAAGGCGGGAATGCGTCACCCAATAGTTCTTTTGAATCATTTTCTGACATTTCGTTGCATTGATTGTAATTTTCTTTTTCACTGCACATTTCCTGCATGCTCTTGGAGCTACTCGCGAGTGAAAACTTTTCTGCATTACTACCGTTGTCAAATTGTAACTTTGGTTTTGTGCTCTTCTCTTGATCAACGATAGGACTTAAATGCTCCAAGTCGGAATTCACATTAACCGAACTATTTCCTTGGCTGACTTCTATTTCACTGTGTATCTCATTGTATTCAGTACTATCTTCACCACGAGAAGCAACACTGGTATCTTCGTTGCATGAAGGTGACAATACGTCACCGAATCGTTCATTTGAACCATGTGGTAAGGGACTCTGCTTCTTTGCCGTACACACGTCACAGAGAGAGTCCGACGTGCTTAAGTGTGTGTCGGCCTTTGTTAAATCTTCTCGCGTTAAGCTTCTCTTAACTTGGGTTTCGTTCAATTGTGTAGAGTCATCATCGCTATCTTGCACCAGGTAAATTGCTTCTGGTTGATAGTATAATTCTGGTGCACTTGCAACATCTCTTAATCTTGATACTCGGACATTGAGAGGTTTTTTATGTACAAAACAAGGATAATGCCCTCTCCTTACACGGCGTTTCTTAGAAACAATCAAATGAAAGAAACTTTGAATTTCTACCTGCTCAGTCTTCGCTGCACTATTTTCAGTGTCTTCACACGTTCGAGGAAATGACTGGAGATAAACTGATTCTTCGCTCTCCTCCTGGTAGCTCTCCTCTGGAAATGGTAGGTTTATTGGGTGCTGCAACTTATTAGGAACTACCTTGTTCAATGGACAGTCTGGTGGTCGCTTCGGGACGAAGAAGGGACTGCTGGGTCCGGAGCTGCTTTCTTCGTTAGCAGCCAAATGCTTGTGCCTGGTAGTAGAAAGTCTGGTAAAGGCCTCAGCTGAGAGACTTGGTTGAGGTTCTCGCTGCTTAAACTTTGAAATCTTATTTTCGCCTTCTGCGTGGATTGGAGGAGAAGATTCGAGTGAACGTGAATAACTGCTCTGGTCTTGGCAGCTTTGTCCACCATCTGGGAGTATCATGTAATGCTTCGACGGATTAGAAGCCTCGTTGATCAATTGACGGGGTGCAGTGTGTTCTTGCGGATGCCTTGGAATGAATAAAGAACTGCTGGATCCGGAGTTGATTCTGTCACCAGCAGCCAAGTGTCTCTGCTCGTGAGAAAGAAGTATTCCAACCGGCCCTTCATTGGTCAGCATCCTGCGCCGGCGCCTCGTGTTTTCTGCATGGAAGACTGCAGGACAGCCTGGGTCCGAAGAGAATGGCTTCTTCCCTGTTGCCGATGATTGAAGCTGCGTATTGAAAACCGTGTTCGAGAAGGTCTTACGGTCAGGGAGTAATTGTATTTGAGTCTTCCTTCTCATTGAATTGCTAGCTTCTTGAGGGGACTTGTTGTTCGTTCTCCTCTCATCTGTTGGAGAACAAGTAAGACATAAAGAGCTGTATTGTCAACTTACCTTTGAAACACGGTTACATATTGATAACATTATTTGTTAATAAAACAATACAGACTGGTGATAGAGTACTGAACTCATTTCATAAAAGTATTTGAAAGAACAGCACACTTTGGAAGCAACCTCTCGTTTGTTGCAAATTATAGAGAAGCAATAAGAGTTTGAATCGACATCGACCGCACGTGCGGGTTCGATATCCAATGGAGGCAAATTACAGAGTGGTTTGGATTCCACTTGTAACTATAAGTCCAGTATCGATTACCATTAAACATTGGTGAGAATACAGGAAATGTAGAAGATAGAAATGTGCTGGCAGACTACTACTCTCCGAAGACGTTCGTTGTGAATCGAGTAAGTTACACTAAATCTCTTCGCCTAAATCGATTAGTCGCACGTGGTGTGAACAAAATTGTTCAACGTATTCAACTGTTCATTAAAGACAACAAACTAAATATGGGAACCTTACTTAGTTCCTCGTTTATTCATCCTCGAAATGGGCTCAATACTTTATAACCACCCTGTATTATTATATACTCTTGCCAGCATACCGAGCAGCAGTTATGGATACTTGGAAATATGTGGCGAGAGGGTTATGTGAAGTGTTGCCACATGAGGGAAAAATGGGGTAAAATTAGAGGTGAACAGAAAGAAATGAGAAATTGTGTGACGACAATATCGAAATTACAAGGGGTTTTGAAGATATTCGACCGATATATTGGATTCAAGTTCTTTGAATTTGAAATAAAATTTTATTTTTTCTTCAGGTAATATAATAATCCAAAATATATTATAATTATTTTTTTAGACTTGTTACGGAGATAATCATAAAATTATCATTGTAAAACAGCTAGTGTTGATATGAAGTTGCCTGTTATCATGGACATTTTCGTATATTTTTCGTAGTGTGCAAGTTGATGTAATTGAGTTTTGTCCTTCCCTTCTAATTTCATAAATTCAATTAATAACAGTAATTTTGCCAATGTATTATTTCAGTGAGTGCAAGGAGAATGTAATAATAATAATTTTTTAAGTTTCATGATCACATTTTCAATTTTTCTCAAATGAACGGAAAATTAGTATGGAGCAGGGACATTTTCTACAAGGGCAAGGAAAATTCTGCTCATTGGTTGTGGCTTCAGAGACAAACAGACCAACATATAAGTAAATTTAATTCAACTATCTATGGAATACAGAAATTAGACCGACCTGTTATTTCTTCTCAATTTCTCACCTCCTTTCATCGGCTTCCGCAATGAATACAAATTAAACATAGCACTTAATGTTAATTTAATAGAAAACTAAAAGTCTCTTATTTCTTGCCACTTCACCTAGTCACATAAAATACTGCCTGGATGAAGATGAGGTGGGGTGCAGAAATGACTGTCCTTTTAATAGACACATTTCTTGAATGCTAAGTTTTCTTTTCGTTGGATTCAACGGGAAAAGAGAAGGTAAACAATATTTCTTCAATGTCTAATATTCCAGCTACATTTAGGCAGGGATCGGTGTAGGGGGTGCGAAAATCTATTCTCGTCCTGGGCGCTGAAATCTCTTTCTACAGCTTTGATAAGGAAATATTTCCTATCGAGAGACTATTAACCGATTTACACCATTAAAGAAATATAACACAATAAAAGTACGAAATGTTATTGATCATTATTAATAAAAAGCAATCATTAAATAATATCTACGTAACACTTATTAAATATATTTCACCTATCTTCTAATATTTTGATATTTTGAACCAGTTGTTAAAGGGAATGATTTGCTTGTTTATAAATGTACCAAATTAATTTATTTATATATTTAACGATTTAATGACAATAATATATATATATATATATATATATATATATATATATATATATATAATTGTCATTAAATATATGTCAATTATTAAATATATATATATAGTTTCGGGCTTCCCCTCCCCCACAAAATGCTGGGTACGGGCTTGCGGGGAATGATTTGATTAAGCAGACATTGAAATATATTGTAAGCAAATAACGTCCTTCAAAGAAATTACATCAATCCAAGCAGTACCTGAACAAGAATGACAATCAGTTCGAAAACTTGCTACAACGTTTTTTAAAAATTTGTTTTCTTTAAATTACCTTATTTGCCAACGTATAACGCAGTTTTGAGGAAAAAGCTTTTTCACTGTAGATTAAAATTAACTTATGGTATTTCAAGTACAAAGTAATATGTAGATCAACTTCTAACCAATTAACATCTTTAATCTAACTAGGGAAGATAATTTTTAATCTTCTTCGTCAAACCAACATATTCGTTTCCAGAGCTATATAAAGTGTCACTTGAAACCTCATCTATTCGTTGAATTGAAGGTACTGGTAATCGAAAACAGTATCCGCGTGTAACATGCATCCTGATTTTCAGAAGAATTTTTAAAGAAAAAGAAAGTGCATCTTATACGCCGGCAAATACGGTAAATTACAAGAATTATAATTATTTGAATAATTGTTCACAGATAGTGGGGAGTAACTGTTTTTTAGGACACACCGAAACACGCACAAAAAATAAGTAAGTACAGAGGATTCACATTCTTTTCACACCAATATTATATAATGGTTATTGCATCGGCACAAACAAAACTTCTACTCGATTTAGGATATACGTATATAGTACTCGCATTTTACACTAATTTAAGTCTAGTTCAAGTTGATCGCCAACTGGAAGTGGTGCGTTTAGTAGGCAGAGGCAAGGAAGGAAAATTCAAGCTACTTACAAGGACTCTTCAATGCGTTGTAGTAACGCCGTCACCTCGTAATCAAGGGTTCGATATCAGGTGAAGGCAGATTACAAAGTGGTTCGGATCCCACTTTAAACTGTAGGTCCGGTGAGGATGGGCCTATCTATGCATCAAGTGGATTTAAAACAATAAAATCAAAGGTTTCATATTCGACGAAGGAGCTCTCCACTGTGGATAAATTGAAAGTGAAATCACAGGACTCAATTTAACTGTTACTGTGTTTACTCATTTTGGAATTTAATTTTTAAATCCACTTTATGCACAAAATGGCTTATCAGGACTGGATCTACAGTTTAAAGTGGAACCTGAACCGCTATTTGCGTCCACCGGGTATCGAACAGCGGGACTCCTTGCTTGAAAGGCGAAGACGTTACGTTACCACTACGTCATCTCGCATTCACATTAGCTATGTATAGGAAACACAACTTAGGAAGTTGATTGTTAAGTAGTCAGAGGTGAGTTATGCTATTTATTTCAATAAGTAAAATAATACTCTCTCTGGGCGTCAAATCAGGTTTCACTCACGGCTATCATTTTGTTGCTTACTGTCCAAGTTACTACACCCCGACAAGTTACACGTTCAGTAGATGGGCAACTTGTATTTCTTTTCTGATAATGCTACTTTCCATATACTTAAAGTAAAATATTATTGTAATAATTCATGTGAACTATATGTTCGTATAGTAAAAGCAAAGCCTTCATGTAATTATTAGCTTAAATAATATAAAAGACCAATGTTTCAACTAATAAACTGCTTCGATGTACTCCCGGATCTGTACAACCACATCCCCCAAGACCCCTCACCGCCCTCCACTAAAGCTGGCCCTGTAAGAAAGTGTATTTTTTGTTCGGAAATAGAATGTGTTGTGATTACAGGGCCCAGCATTTTTAAACTTTATGTCTGGGGTTTGAAAAGTTATAGGTGATTTAAAAAATGGCATACTTTTCACTCCATCACATAAGGTTTCTTTACAATCATTATCATCATCATAATCATGAAATGAAGTATAACGTTACTGTCAATGCTGATAAGTAATTTTTTTTTTCACTCTAAACCAGCAAGAAACGCACACTGAAGTTACATTTAGAAGCCACAATCCCATGAAGTGCCATTACAATAGTTACATTCGCATCATCATCATTACTGGTACCTGTTCTCTTTCATATTAGGAAGTGTTCACATAATAACCTTTGTGCAAGTGTTCTGTTGAAGTGAAAAGTTTATTTCTCGGAAAAGCTTACAGTTTAAAAAGTTGGAGAATTGCTTTGAAATTTTATTTAGTTCTCTTACAGTGGCGTGGTGCTATGCACAGGGGAACACTTTACCTTTTTTTTTACCTTTACAGCAAATAACATCAAAAAGTATCATTAAAAGCATAAACAGTGTGGCTCAAAAAGTCACTTAACACCCCCGGTACAAGGTCACTGCAGCGCGCAACAATGAAATGGTGATGACCAATCGTTATCAGACCAAGGGGAACCACATTGACGCCACCCGCACGGTCGGCGGCCATCTTGATGTCCGCCATATTGATGTCCCCCATCTTGAATTCAACTTCAGAATTTTAAATGTGAAGGGGGTGATATGATATATCAAATCAGACTAGAATTTCACGACAAATGCAATGGTGAAGGTTTTCTCGACGTATCTTTAACCGGCAAAAAGTTATGACTGAATTCTTGTACCAATTTGCTCTTTTTCGAGGTGTTAGAAATATGCCTTAAAATTTGCTTAGCGCATCGGTAATGCATCGAGATCAAAGTGGTGTCTATGGAGAGAAGTTCACTTGCCATTGCACAAGATTTTAATCAGATACATCCACGAAGAGCTGCACATTATGAATGGTTGTAGCGAACAATTACAGTGTGACGCTTCCGTTGAATTAAAAGTCCTTCACAATGACATGGCTAATGTTTATGTTCATAAGGAAGTTCATAAACAGAATATGCGACCCTTGTCATCTGATAACTAAATTTGGACACAAACTGCTTCACAACGTTCCCATAGTGTTCTGGTGTTCCTCTCTATTGAAAAAAACTCTGTAAAAAGTACCTTCTTACATAAGCAAGGATGAAAAACCTATTTATTTAACAAATCCAAATAGCCCTAAGCATTTAAGATTCCGTTGATGAAAAATTGACTAACCAATCGTGTTCCACAAAGCACAAAACAACATTAACTTACCACCACTAACCATTCAGCTTTGATCTGTCGAAAATGGGTTATCAGATAAAAAGCATCGAATATTCTGTTTATGAACTTCCTTATGAACGTAAACATTAGCCTTGTCACTGTGAATGACTTTTCATTTAATGGAAGCGTCAGACTGTAATTGTTCGCGACAGCCATTCATAATGCGCAGCTCTTCGTGGATTTATCCGATTAAAATCTTGTGCAATGGCATGCGAACTTCTCTCCCTAGACATCACTTTGATCTTTATGCATTACCGATGCGTTAAACAAATTTTAAGGCATTTTTCTAACACTTCGAAAAGGAGCAAATTGGTACAATAAATCAGTCAGAACTTATTATTGGTAAAAGATACATCAAGAAAAAACCTTCACCATTGCATTTCTCGTGAAATTCTAGCCTGATTTGATATATCATATCACCCCCTTCACATTTAAAATTCTGAAGTTGAATTCAAGATGGCGGACATCAAGATAGCCGCCGACCGTGCGGGTGGTGTCAATGTGGTTCCCCTTGGCCTGGCAACGATTGGTCATCACCATTTCCACGTTGCACGCTGCAGTGGCCTTTTACCGAGGGTGTTAAGTGACTTTTTGAGCCACCCTGTAGACACTACATAACAAAATATACACCACATTACAAATAATTACATTATGGTACTGTGATGTCACACAGATATGCTCATCGACACTGGACCTATAGTTTAAATTAGGATCCGAACTACTATATGCCTCCAAAAGATAGGGTATACAAAATTCACAGTTCGCTTATCAAGTCAGCATTACACTTCAGTAAAGTGTTTTGGAAAAATCCTTGATTAACCTTCTTATATCTGTGCCTAAACTACAACTTCTTTCACCTTGCCGTATGATGCTGTGTGAAATTTCTTACAGAGGTAGCGGAAATATTCACCACGTAACCGCCAATGATGTCACCCCTGCTTCTGAAATAACTGGCATAGCATCAAGAAAACATTGTTGCTACACGTACATGCTTACAACAACAAAACATGGAACTGTATTAAACGGTAAAGCAAGAACTACGTTTGAAGGAATAAAACGGGTGTCATTTTCTGGTTCAGGACTACGGATATAGTAAAACACCACTATTACTTCTCAAACACCTGATACATGCAGACCTGTGTTATTGAATTAGCTCCTTCTTAGTGGCTTTCCAAGAAGAAAATTTAGTACAGTCAAGGGCGTGTGACCCTTCTGAGTTACATCACACTCGTTTCCTTTCATTGGGTGCGTTACAACCGAAAGATGTTTGTGACTGCACAATGAAGCTCGACATTCCACCGGCGGCATGAGCGGGTAGAGGTATGTCCTCTATCTTCACCGAGACATGACAGTAATACTGCCACCACGGATTTTTCCCATGCTTTTCGCGATAACTCCACAAAGTTTCGAAAAGACCTAATTTTTGACTATTTTTGTGGTACATACTGTATATTATCAAAACCTCTAAATGTGCTTATATCCATCCCTTTATTAAGAAATACTGGGCAAACCTTTTCTGGATAATAACAAGGAGAAAGACTTGTCCCCGACTAAAATGTCCGAACTTAAGAGATGAATTACCTTGCTCTGCAGCGAATGACTTGGATGATGACGAGGAGCTAGCATTTGCGGCTGCGATTGCAAGTTGCATCTTCCGTCGTCTCCGGAGCTCCTTTGAAGCCTCAGCGGATAGACTTGCTTCCTTTGCACCTAGAACAGAGAGAAAGAGAGACTATCTTTAACAATGAGTGGCGTACCAACGGAGCACCCCCCCCCTTTTTCTCTTATACGGCATTGGCCTTAATTCTGCCGACTTTGGGAAGGTTTCGCCGATGGACGCGCTGTCTGCTTCATAGCAGAAACAAGCAAGAGAGCTATGCGTGCGGCAGAGAATAAAACATATGAACAGGAGAGCGGCAAGTTTTGGCATCGGTGATGGCCGGTTCGCCGACGTGGTTGGTTTTTGCAGATACCGCTCATTGGTTATTTAATGGATGACTTGAGCACTTTCATTCGTTTTTCCTAGAGAAAGGATCTTAAGGTGCAAAATTATGGTCGGGAAATTTGAAAGAAGCTTCTGAAATTGTTTTAGAAAAGGTGCCGATAAAATGCCTGATTCAATGCTCTCCTTAACTTGGCCTCTGTATATAATGCGCGCGGACCGCATAGAGGACTCTGGTTCTGCCGAATTGGTTTTGTTGAAGATTGTGTTTCTCTTGAGCTTTTGCTACATTATCTTAGGAATTTGGTCGGTGCAATGATTTGTATTATAACATTTGATAGCTCTCGTTCTACTCACAAAATGAGAATGGAATTTTATGTAGCTGCTCAAGAAGATTGAAAATCATTGATTTTTCTGTCCAATTTTATATCAAAACACGAAAGAAAAGTAAGGAGAAAGATTCTGAAGCAGGAAAGAGTGTTCTAAAAGGTATACATGTGCAATCTCACGAAAGGGTATGTTTATTTTACTTGATTTCATGTCCTATAATATGCACATATCTTAAATGATCGGTATGAAAACAGCTTATTTTTGGAAGGGTGCAGCACCTTAAAATCCACTCCCTAGTTATTGCATCGCTGGATCCACCCCCACTCCACGCCTTCCACCACACATACGTACTGATGAACGCGATGGGTTTTAGGAATTGTTGGTAATTTAGGCCTTGAGCCAGGCAAGTTGTCGGTACCACTCGGGGGGGAGGGACGGGTTCTAATATGATTTTGTGGTAAGGTTTTGATGCCTAGAGATGGAAGATAGGTGATAGCATGTCATAACTCTTTGCCTTCTGTGTGTTATCACTCTGTTTCCCTGATACCTTGATGCAAATAGAAAGTTGTGATAATTTCTAATATTTTGACTTTTAATATTAGGATTGAAAATTACAGTAATTTTGATTTAAATAAATAATAATGATGATGATAATAGTTAAGATTATAATAATTACACTAATTAAAATATGTGAATATTTTAAAAATATAATTGTCAAGTTGAATGGGATTTAACACCATTACTGGATTCAATTGTCTTTTTGCCCATCATTAATGCCGACATATCTGAATTGACAACTGAAGTTCGCAGCTGTGAGAATGACAGTAGTAGTCCGCGAGCAACAACAGCAAGAGACAACGTGTATCTCTTTTAAATAACCGATTGGAACACACGACAGAATGCAACGAAACTACAACATGCCATTCTCAAAGCAATAAGGTGAAGGTGTCATCTCAAACTGTCTGCAGTCGTCTTCTTAAAGATGGCCTCTATTTATATAGACTCATGGAGTGTGTTCCATCACCGTACAGCTTTCAGTCGGTAGAAACGTGGCTGAGGAACATCGCAATTGGGACCACAACGAATGGGATTGAGCGCTGTCTCCGATGAGTTGTGGTTCAGCGTTCAGCCTTACAATACACGTACCGTTTTTGGAGGGAATGTGGAACACGATATAACCCTGCTTTTGTGCAAGAAACATTCTAAAATGGAGGTGTTGGACTGATGGTGTGGGCTGGAATCAAAATTATGGGACGTACAGACATCCACGTCATCGAAAATTGTAGTATGATGGCACTTAGATATGAGGACGAGAACCTCAGACCTATTGCCATACCGTGCGCAGATGCAATAGGTGATAATTTCCTTTTCATCGGCGATAATGATCGTCCTAACAGTCTTCTGTTAGTGCACAACGTTCCCGAGGACGAGGGAATAGAGATCATGGAGTGTCCAGCGTGATTACTGGACTTAAATCCCATAAAGAATGTCTGGGATGCACTTGGCAGACGCATTCTAGGCAGGATGTCACCTCCCTTAACTCTTCCAGAGCTGAAATTGCCCAAAGTGAATGGTCCAAGCCCTCATCGATCACCTCATCGAGCCCATGCCACACAGATGTGCAGCGGTGTTGGACGTTCGATATCACACTCCATACTAGGGGTGAGTTACTGCTGTGACCATGTCCGTTTCTTAGCTCTTCTATTGGTACACACATTGCTCTATAGTGGCGCACATCATGTGAGCATTGGTTCTTCTGTAGGGTATTTTACCTGTGCTCATCCATACTCTACTGTATCTGTTCTCTGAATGTTCTTTTAGTTGCAAAAACATGGTTTTCGTCTAGTTCTTTCTGTTCCGTCTTGATCCAAGAAGAAGGAGGTGGAAAGTTATGGCAGGTAAATTATCAGACAAGACACCATTTGGTCGAATTATTGTGACAGCACAGAATCGGAATCTTCAAATGGGGGTTTCTCTTAGAACAATTATCATGGGCATTAGAGACATACTTCCAGAAAAATATTATTCCCCCTGAGGAAATATCTGGAAATTTAGCCACGGCGATTGATGGTATGGCTCTTATTCAGAGAGTAAAAGAAGACGAGTCAAACTTTGGTGCGGTCTATCTGCCTTGTGCATTGCTTTGCGGAGGGAATTAGGAGTCCAAGAATCGATGTCTGTTTGGTACCTACAATGAGACGTCTATAAAGTACACCGAAAGAACAAACACGTGAGAAGCAGTCGGGCATTAGTCACAGAGCATCTCATCTTCCCAGATTGTCAGAAAGCGAAGTAAATTTTTAAGTCGCGTAACGAATAAAACCACTCTAATTACATTTCTTGTTAACCAATGTAGGAAACCAGAGCATTTTGTAAATCTTTTGAATAAAACACTTTGCCAACTGTGGATATAAATTATGCCAAATCACATCTGAAGCGAGCCCCAAAGTGCTCAATCTCAACAGTAAACATGAAAAAGATACGGTAATTTGTTAGTGAATACTGACGCTGCTAATGAGAGGCTCAGATGGCTCAGATGTGTGTATTATGTGTTTGAGATTCCATGAAAGAATCATTGTTAAATTGTTTCTGAAATATAGTACCACAATACCCATTATGGTCCTTGGCATTAGGAAAAATAGCTTCAATTCTTATTAAAAATGTTTGTTGAGATATGATAAGTCTCCATACGCATTTGCAGGAAAAGAAAAAGTAAGTGCATTGAAAATCCTTCCTACCAACAGACAAACACAGGAAATAACTTCGCAGCCTCCGAGATGAAAGGGATCTCAATGACAAAGTAATTGGCAATTTGTAGTTCTCGTGCTTTCTGTATGCTCCAAAATCTTCCGTACATTATGTGAATGACATGGCAAAGAAGGGTGAGATAGATTGGATTGATTTGGTGTTTTAAGTCCACTTTATGCACAGTAAGGCTAATCGGAACCTTACCTGCAGTTTAAAGTGGGATCCAAATCACTATGTGCCTCCACCGGGTACCGAACCCGGGACCCGTTGATTAATAGGCGAGAACGAGGATAAGATAGAAATTTATCAACTTGCACCTTGGAGGAACTGTCTCAAGAAGCAGGCTGAACGTGCGATTATAAAGCCGCTATAAGCAAGAGATGTCTTCTGATTGATCCATGTACATCTAGTCCACGTGGGAGAAGGTGGACATTGAAAATACACGATGGAGCAGAGCAGCTGGCAGTGGATTGGATCTACTATGAACTATGTTGGATCTACTACCTTACAACTCCATTATAAACTACCTCAGTGATGGTGCAGTGGTATCGTCATCGCCTTGTAATCAAGGGGTCCCAGGGTCGATACCCGGTGGAGGCACATAGTGGTTCGGATCCAACTTTAAACTGTTGGTCCAGTCCCGATTAGGCTTACTGTGCATCAAGTGGACTAAAAATACCAAATCAATCAACCAACCAATTCATTAGAAACTACAAACTGCGTCCTCTATCTAAATCACATCAGGTGCACTGGCTAGTGCAGATTACCCATATGTGAACATCAATGAGCGAGGACACCTATTCAGAAGATGATGATGATGAATGTAAATAATAAAATTTTGTTTATATTAAATTATAACATACATGTGTATTTACGATTTAACCACTATTATTATTGAAAATTCTAAGTAAAACTTATGACTTTCATCTATGTCAGTATATAAGCAATATAATAAAGTTTCATTATTATTGTAAGGATTATTATAATATTATTACATTTAATAATTATAATTATTATAAAGTAATATTGAATTTTAAAAGTTTGTTGAAATTCAATTTATTTATTCAAATATTGTGATGATTTTATATGTTATTTAAAAAAAAATATATAAAACCCGTATTTTTCGGCTATTGCTACTAATTCAATAATATTAGATAAAAAGGAAAGAGTTATGATGCTATTACACATTTTCCAGCTCCAGGCATCCAGACCTTGTAAAAAAATCATATGAGAAGCCGTCTCCCCGAGTGGTACCGTTCGCCTAAATTTGAGGTCCTGGCTCATGGACTATTGTAGTATGCTATGTTGCTTCCGAAGAGTGGCCATTGCCTCTGAGGGATGATAAACTCCTATGCGTTTGCTTGCTTGCATCTCGAGTCACGTACGAGGATAAGGCATTATATAAGTCGTAAAATAGAATAGAAAGAAAAGTTGAAATAGTTACCTGATGAAATGTGGTTTATGTTATAACGTAATCTCCATGAACATTTAGGCACTTGTCCCAGCGTTTCACGAGTCCCTCAAAGCCAGCAGCGAAGAAGGTTTGTGGTTGGTGTCGTAGCCAGCTGGTAACCTCCCGATGGACCTCCTCCATATCCTGGAACCGGTGACCACCCAGTTGATTCTTCAGTGGGCCGAAGAGATAAAAGTCGGATGGTGCCAAATCCGGACTGTAAGCTGGATCTTCCAGTCGTTCCCAACGTAGGTACCGTATATGAGCCGCAGTGGCACTGCCACTGTGTGGACGAGCGTCGTCATCCAACAGAAGAACTCCATCTCTCAAAACACCTGGATATTTCCTACGAATGGCTGACCGTAACTTCGTCAGGGTTCTACAATACGTGGTTGCAGTGACAGTGTGACCCTGGGGCAGAAAGTCCACTAGTAGGATGCCTTTACTGTCCCAAAACACGATGACCGTCACCTTCCGTGCTGACTGGGTGACATTGAACTTCTTCGTTTTGGGTGATCTTGGCACTTGGCACTCGAATGACTCACCGCCACACGAGAACGTGACAACTAGCGCCGTATACGATACACGGTGGTGCTGCCACCTACACCGACACTTGCAGAAAGGATCAGTGCAACGACTGATATTCATAAAACAATTTCACATTGCAGCAATTCGAAGATATTTCATTTTGCGACTTATATATACTTCCCCTCGTAGTAAATGCTACGGGCAACGCTTGCTGTGGCCCGGGAAAACAAAAAAGTCACCTCATAACTTTGGCCGCCAGTTTGGAACGAGACATCGTGAAAAAAGAACGTCAGTGGTGCGACAGACGATGACGTCAAAGCGATGCTTTCACCGCTGAAACGCGTTGAAGTTACGCATGTGCAGATACAGACTTGCGTTCTCCTCTACTCTTATGGCGGGAAAGCAACAGAGATATACCACACTGTACAAGAGACTAGAATACTTCTTCACTTCGAGTGATTGATTTGTTTTGGTTCTCTTCACATTTCTGATACTTTTGCCTAATCGCAGAGATGAGGATGAGTGATGATATGACAAAATAAACGTTCGGAATTGAGAACTGAGCTAGGCCTGCGTAAATGTAAAAGCAGGAAGGGCTACGATTTGAAAATGAAATTAAAATAATCGTGTATTATGCTGTAGGCTAAACCATGAGAACACCCTATTGCAGTTGCTATGCTGTATATTGTCACTCGCCTCTAAGCTCGAATCATCTCCACGTAAAGTTCTCGAGTAAGGTCGCCATATTTAAACTGAACTGGCCATTTGTGCGTCTGCTATCTAGCTAAATATCATCAAGCTGGCTTGTGCTGCAACCTTTCGAAATTGTTCGGTACTATTTTCAGCCATCCCACATCAGTTGTGACATATTAACTGACTTATCGTATTACAAAATCCTACACTTCAAGCATTACTAGCCGACTAAAGGCAACACGTATCTGGTAGTTTTCAATAGAATGCACCCCTTGACGTACAATCACAAGTGTCGAATCTATTTTCATAACTTATAAGTTTTGGGATTTTTGCCAGGCTTTCCATTCATCTGGAACACTGTTTATTGTTGTGGGTACTCACTTGGACGTCTGCAAGATTTTTCCAGATAGGGGCAAGCAAGGACATTTCAGGGGGCCGACGGTGACATATTGTGCTCTATAATAGTGATAACCCCTCAAAAACACTATTTCAGTCTGAAGTTATCATGTTCCTTCAATGCACTTAAAATAATTAACATAAATTACTGTGACTCAAATATAATTATGTGTGAAATATATAATTTTAGGTGGACATTCATTTTCCAATGGGGATGACGTCCCCCCCCACCCCTTGACCCCTATTCCGGACGTTCATGGGTACGCATTGTGTACCTTACGTAACTCATGAGTTGACCTCGGATTGTAGGTTTTTAACATGCAACGTGCCACCACTCGTAACTCCAGGGTATGGAGATCCGAATTGGCAACACACCGCTCCTTGCTCCGGCTGGTCAGTTGGGAGCACCAGTTCTCACACAGGGATCGGGATTAAGACGATCCACCCTTCCTCCAGGAAGGAAACCACCGAATTGCGACACGTGACAGTAAATAAAATTCAAATAGTTTATAACTAAAATGTCCAAAATCTCAAATCACGAATCTCGCGCGTACATACTTATTCGCACAAGTTAAAAGTTATAATTTGTTGGGTCATGCACGCTCGCAGGCAGTAATAAGCAATTTATTTAACACGAGAGTCCGCGCGCCGCTTTCATAGTTAATAGCAAGATCTCAACTGCTTACCTCAAGCGCGAGGTGCAGCATAACAGACTGTCCTAACTTACAATACAAACTCATAACACAAAATAGCACAAGAAAAACTGATAATTTATATAACAGATCAATGTTAATTAGCGATAGTAAGCTAAAGTTTAGGTTGGCAACAATTAAAAATGTCAACGTGGAAATTTTTTACATCGCCAAGAACACGAAGCATGGTTCCCCACTTCTAACATAAACAGCCAATAGGAATACGATATTTTATTGAAAACGAGGGAGAAATACTTTGCTATAATATTACAATATTAAACTATATTGAAATAACTAAACTGATTTTATCAAATAAATCATATTTGCCCTTGCACACAAAAAAATGATTAAATAAAGATTGTCTATAACGAAGACAAATTACTTCAATCTTGTACATTGTTGAACAAAAGTCGATATTAAGAAGAGATGTATTTAACTTGTGCTTAAACAACAAAATTTGCTTGAAAGATAGTAATAATCCTAGCCATTTTGGATTTGAAATACAATGAAAACGTTGCATATATTATTTGGGATAATTATTAGCCTATAAATTCTGAATATATGTTGCAATAATACTCAAATAATATTATAACATAAGATAAAACGTAAATGTATACATGAATTATGAAAACAATTAAGGATAAATAATTTAATCCAAGTTCTTAACTTGAAAGTACACGAATAAAATAAATGCCACTATACAACTGAAATCTGCCTAACATGGCGGTCGTTACAAACATATTTTCTCCTCTGCAGGTAAATAATAAATAACAAGTTATATCAGCGTTTCATTAAATGACGAAACAACTGACGAAGTTTTATAGTGCCTAAAATAACCTATTTTCATTGTTAGAACCTATTTTAGTTTTATGTGCCTTTTTTAGGTTTTACAGGATATTTATATCTATCTCACAGAGGTATTTACTAGGTTTGGTGGCGAAATATTTCAATGACTGGCGTGTTTGAAACATGTTTTCTGTCGATTTTCCTCCCTCCAAGTATATGATGTTTATCAAAGCTTTAAACAAAACAAAAAATGTCTGACGTCACTGTTACCTGCAGACAGTGGCGGCGAAAGGGGACAGTTCTCCCCTACTTTTTACCCCTGCACTATAGACTCTTAATGGTAAGCCTTGCATACTAAGATAAAGTAAACTGTCCTTGCCCCCCCCCCCTCCTCCCCATTCTCAGTTTTGGCACCCAATTGTCTCTACTGACTGCACAGTCGCAAGTGCAAACTTCCCATCTGTGCAGCCTTGCTCACTCTCGTGTCGGGTTGGTCCTTTTTGACATCCACGCTTTGCGAAGGAATGTTTCAGCATTGAAATTTGCACTACTGACTATGTTTCTGCTGAAAGATAATTTTCAGCACATGAAATGATCCTCGCAGACAAAAAACTGAGTTTGAGTGTGGATAACACAAAAGATTCATGGTGGTCACTAGGACCATGATAAAATTCAAGTATAATTCCTGGTTTTCAATGCGAACTTTCCAAAAATTCAAGGATACAAGCAGATGTTTTCTCTATTCCAACCTTACGTATTACCGACTCTCACCCTCCCTTCCACACACAAAAATATGAACAATATAAAGAGTTTGGATGATTCCAATGTACCAAAAAATTTACTTAATCAACTTCAAGATATATTACAGAGGCAGTAATCTTTCGTCTGTCAGATAGATTGTTCTGCAAAAGACACTAACAAAGTAAATGGATTGAGAAAATTGTGTTTTATTTTCCATGTAGCTTTCTTTGTCTTCCTAAAAAATCTAAACTGAGAGAAACTTACCCCAGGGCATTTAGAAACATGTTTACATTTAGTGGGATTTGGATTAATAAAAGTTGCAAGTTTCACGTCTACAAAGAACAAATTGAAATAGAGAAAACATCCGTTCGTACCTTTTTTCATGTTTTGCCAAAATTCATAAATAATTTCCAGAGACAATAATTCACTCATAATTTCCGAAGCCAAGAATTCACGTGTAATTCCTTGATTCCAAGTGAGTAAGCCACCCTGATATTCTGCAGTAAATTATACATACGTAATTAATTTTTCATATCGACATGTAACTTTTTCTAACAGCACGAGTACAGTATTATAATAATTTCTAGATAATTTTGAAAATGATATAAACAAATGAAAATTTGTTTAGAAAATTACGTAATATTTGGTTATTACGGTTCTCGTGAAATTTTGTTTTTAACGATTGTATCTAATCAGTATTTCTCAGGAATTTTGTACCAAATTAAGTCTTATAACTGGAGGCACATATTTTTGGTAAATAAAAAAGCAAAATTTCGGTACAAAAACGGAGTCAATTTTAGGTTCAAAAGTGGTAAATAAAATAAAATTTCGGTGTCATAGCGGTGAAAAATTGTATGAAAAGTGGTATATGAAAAGTCATTTTTGGTTTTAAAATTGTGAATATCATCCTAAATTTGATTTAGAAACTACACTTATTCCACAGAATCAACATTTCACTTCTAATAGCACATTTATGTAGTTATCAGAGTATTAAGTTTATTTCTGTGTAAAGGAGTCCATTTTTGCTTCTCCAATATTAACAGCAGAATTAATCAATTTTCCGGGAATTGCATAACTCTCAGGATAATTCAGACCTCAGAAGGTGTCGCGTCGGTGAATAAACCCTGAATTTCGTGTTTAAGAGTTCATTTCGCTTTTTGCAGTTCATTTCGCATTATTTCGTGACAAAACATGGTCACAAAATGCATCTTACACCTTTCAAAAACATGAAAAATTAACACTACAATGTGTTTCTTCAAATTTCGTTGTTTGTCAAAAACGAAATATGCATGCCCCTACTTATAACCTATTTCAGGATTTTTCGAGCCTAATTTAAGGTTTTTAGAACCTATTTTAGGACTTTTAGAGCCTGTTTTAGGAACCTAAAAGCACATTTAGAACCTAAAAATACGAAGTCTACTCATGAGTCACGACACTTGCACACAAACTGCATGGAATGCGAAAAGGTAATGGGAAGCAGTTGTGTTGCATTTTCACTCATCTGATGTATCGAATAGCAAAGCCCTACCAAGAATATAATAATAAATTTGGCAAAACTTAGATTATTATTATTAATTGTATAATACTTATTAATGTGTAATGATATTCACAACCATTATTATTATTATTATTATTATTATTATTTACCATTCGAGTTATATCCATGGCCTGATCTCTTCCCTCCCCTTACGAATATTTCTGGCCATCCAATGAAATAGTGAGTACTCGCACGTAAGCTGAAATAGCCATTTCATAATTTGTACTCTTAATGTAGCTTAATATTGCTTAATATTCCTTGTAATCTAAGCCACTTACCTTTAGATTCCATTCTTCCTATTATTTCGCTTCCTTATTAAGACTTTCGCTTTTTTTATTAATTTTATGTATTCCGCTTTTAAATTCACGTGCGTTCTAAAAGTTTAAAGACCGATGGTCTGATTTTTATTGTTTTCCACGGTAACAGGTAGTTTGCGAATGATTGTTACGTATTATAATAGCACTGTTGCAGCTCTACTGACATTTGATTGGCTTCCATTATGACAATTCACCCTTCACTCGATGGGAAGTTCAGCCGCTTCCAAATAAAGGCATGAATTTATAAATTTTTCAAAAATATTACAGGAAACAATTTTTTTTTTCTAATATTCAAATAACCACAAGTAGAGGACCACCCCTTATTGACACAGCTAAGCTAATCACGTACTTCCATTTGAATGAAATTTAGGCGGTTGCTTACAGGCTACTTATTATCCAGAGGCTTGACTTGATTTGACTGCCATGTCTTTCAGATTGGTGCCATGGAAGATAATCCAAACTCGAGAATTACCGACCTGTAGGTTTTCAAACTCGTGAGTTTGTACAACGTTGGTACAAGCGGATAAAAAGGAATTACTTTTTTCTGAATTATGCATTCTCTATAGTCTCTCTGGGAAGTGCCTATATTTCTCCATATCTAGATATCTTGGTGTATTTTTATCCGAGTATCTGACATTTGGATTTGACATGTATTGTCCCTATGGACAAAGACGCAAGAGATCCCGGATTAGAATCCCGACCAGGGCCCGGCTGTTCTTTGTGAGTGCTCCTTTAATCATTTCATCATGTCATCACGCATCTTCATCGTCGCGATTAACGAACAGTGACAGAAAAGCGATACTAAATTACAAAAATCAGATTACATCCATATCATATCCCTATTACTCCATCATTATTTCTACAGATGATATTTTATAGTCACAGATGAACATTGAATTGCTTCATGTGAGAACGTGGCGTGTGAAGTACATACCCAAGCATGATTTGCTGTGTAATGATCCTCCCGAATCCTATCAAAGATTCGGCCATATTTAATGTTATTCTTTATAATGTTTGCTTTTTATATTCACAATAAACGTTCTGAAAGTTATAATATTTAATGGTCGATCTAATTACATAATTTTGTCTCTGAAAAGTTTCGGATTTGTTATTCATGAAAGCAAAATCTTTCATTGTTGACAATTAGTTAAAAATATGTTGCTCTCAGTTTTAGAATTAAACTATCATGAAAACCATGAGAGCTAAATTTCAGTGTATTAGTAACATAAGCCTAATGGACATTCAAAAGCAATTCTTTACAAATGTGACAAGTTTTTAATAGAGAATATCATAGAAACTTCAAGGGTCATAATTGTTGTATTAGACATAGAAAAATCAACCTTATGGTACATACTGTTAAATCTTTAAAATATTGCCATTGTACACAAATTAGTTCTCTATATCACAGTATCACAGCTATATGTTTATCTTTTATGTCACGGGAGGCACTCTGCTTGACATGCGGGGGTATAAATACAGCCTCGAAAGCTAATTCTTGGGCATTTTCATCACTGACTCCGATGGGTTAACAAACATCTTAAATACTCAGCTCCTTTTATGGGAGGGTTCACGAACTTAGTCTTCGTTCTCAAATTGACTTTGATACATTGTTATTCTGTCGTATGGGTAGGTTCTCCCTGTAGATATGCTAACATATTACCATACGAAAGAATAAGTTTATTTAAATTGTACATTGAAGTTTTCTGATATTTTAAATAAAATCATTGTATAGGTCATCATAGGTCATATAGGTCATCATAGACTCAAATCTCTGAACGTATTGTTATCCTGTCGTATGGGTAGGTTCGCCAGTCATGTTAAAGTTATACTTCCTTGTGTCAGGGAGCGTTCAGAAAGTTCCAAGCAAGCGCCTAGTCGTCTTTATAACGAATTTGTCAACCTAATCCATGTTCAATAAACGTAATGTAAACTGCAAGAGTTGCATGGAAAAATTGTTCTGCACTTTGATCTTTGGAAACCTGTAAAGAACACATGTAAAATTTTCTGAAAGAACCTTAAAATAAACCATCTGCAGAAGAGGATTTGCCCTTAAAGAAGCCTGCTGAAGACGCAGACCTTTTTCAGAAAAAGATGTTGTTAATTTATCTAGTCCCCCTTTTCCATAGCCTGTGTCAAAATGATTTAGTACATAACAGTTGAACCTCATATCACATGTATTTCTCTTACTATACCCGTACCTGAGAGGGATCAGAGCATCCCATTAGCCCACTGAGTTAGCCAGATTACGCCTATGCTTACATTCACACATAGTGAACATAAATTTTGAATATTGTAGCTTGAAACATATTGTACTTCAGGCTTTGTGCTAAATACATAAGCATTTTTAATAACATTTACTTTTAATGTCATTTTATGCAAATAATTTTTTTATCACCCTGTCTCTGAACCGCCCATCCCAATTTTTTCATCAGCCATTAGTACACACTCTGAGCTACCTACATATAAAATTGGGGGGAAATTGAAGGGGGTGCATTGCATGAAATTCGCTCTTGAAGTTACTCATTTATTTTTATAAAAAAATACATAAAACTACACATAAAAATACATGTTTATTAATGCATTCATCTGAAACTTTATTTAAATGAAAGCTTATACTATTCTGAACAAAAGAAAACAAACTTGAAGTTTCTACGGCAAACCCGAGGGAAGATACGATCGTTTATAACCTAATGCGTGTCATTCAAAGTGGAGCCGCATGTGGCGTGCACGGAGATCTTAAAAAGCGCGTAACTTCTGAACCCCTTGACCAATTTTTAAAACGTTGTCATTTTTGTAATCAGCATCAAATGTTCTTCAAGTATACCGAATTTCATCAAAATCGAGGATTGTATATGACATGTCCTGGATGAATTGACGTGGAATGGCCCTTTGTGATGCTGGGAATGCCACGGAAGCGTTTCCCTCGTAGAAGTTCTTTCATTTTTGAAAACAAATCGTAGTTCAACGGACCCATGTCTAGCAAGTAAGGGGCGTCTTCTGTTACTTCTCAAACGCACTTCTGCAGCAAGTTCTTGACGTCACGTGTCGTATCGTATCTGGCGTTGTTGTGGAGAACAATGGGTAACGATTTTCTTGAGTGCAGAAGATCTGATCTCTTTCACATAACAGCAGGTCGCAGATGATATTCCAGTTAATGAAAATACGTAGTAAGCAGCATTAGCCGTTTTCTTGTGAATCTGTCGGCGCAACTCCTTGGTAGTCATATGCCAGTACCGTTATCACTTTCACATTTACAGGTTCTGGTTTAAATTTTTTGGACGTGGTCAAGACGGATGACGCCATTCATTTGGATAGTGAGACATTTTATTGCCATATATCTTGGTGCAGACATTATGGAGCTATGGCTTTTTGGTGCTAGGTAATTTTGGTTCGTTTGCGTTTTGGTGCAGCAATATGTATATTTGTGTAAAGAAACAAATTATATTTTTTAATTGCTCTTTATTATGTTTCTCACATAAAAACAATGTTACTTTGAAAAGTTATGGACAGCACCTCATAAGCAGCGAACAATGTTTCTCTTAGCAGCCAGAAGTATTTAATTTAGAACACGACAGTCATTGTACTTCTTTCGTGGCCGCCGTTTAGCTGTCCATAACGAGTTTCATTGAGTGCTATCTCCATTTAGGATAGCTTCGTAAGGATTTCAAAATCCGTCTGCTGCGTGAGCATGCTCGTTCACGAATTTCATCACTATCAGTGTTGACGCGGGTTTGCGCTACTTAAGAGAGCACTGCCAGTACACTTTATCATTGCTGGCCTGTTCTTTTAAGTACGATAATCCATAATCAATGAGTTTATTCATTAACGAAACTATTTTCTATTTCATAGGGAAACAACTTATATTTACTATTTATAGCCACTGAAAAGTGAAAGCGAATTCCAGAGGTTAGAGTTGAAAGGTGTGTAAAAGAGAAAGACACAAAATGTTTAGCACCCAAATGCCTAGGCAACAAGGAAGAGAGTTCTGTCTGGCACCAGAATATCCTAGACCCATTCATTTGATTACCTCTTCAATTCAAGTTCGTAGGGTGTAGGCTGTTTTTCGTCCATTGCAATGCATAACGTTCCAGGTGAATCCGTAGACATTCTCACCTGTGCCACTTCTGGACTTCGGTAAGGCTTGTGGCACCCGATTCCTTTGATATATCACGTATGCCCCTGTCCTATGTTACCATATGGTACACACCTGATGGTGAAATGTTCAATGCAACTTTTAATTCCTTACATGTCCATCGGCAGTAATTTTTCAGCAACGTGCGAAGTATTGATATGTTGCGGTACAAGGGTGCCCTCCGCCGTTTTATTTGGCGCTGATTCGCTGCCACCTTGAAGTGCCCTTGCCCATCTGACACGGTGCGGTACGAATGAACTAAGTCACCACGAGCCTCTTGCAATCCCTTGTGAATTAGTAATGCGTCTTGTCCCGTGCAACCTGAAATTTTATGAATAGCTACTCTCTGTTCTTGGCGCGTAAACAGAATTAAGGTGTTCAAACACACTTCAACTGCTTCTAATTTACTAACACGGAGTAATGATCTGCAACCAACACGTAAACACGTTCACCTATGTTGGAGGGGTGGCAATTACCAGCTGGTTCCTCACGCTTCCGCTTCCACTCTCTGTAATGCAGTGTATCACCTGGCGGAAACAAGATTTCCTTTGGACACTAACGTACGTAAGTTTTGTTTTTTTTTTGTTTTTTTTTGATGGAGCTAGAATTCTAAAGCTGAACATAACATAGTTCCTTTCAAGAGGGCGCAGACTCAGAATAAATAATTAAATATTTCGTAATTACCTTCGTTTTAAAAGTTGTTGAAAGACAAAAATGACAATCGGGGATCAATTTAAGGTGATCTGAACTTACAACTTCGATTTTCCGCCCCCACTGAATTCTTCACTGCCTTCATTTGAAAATGTTGATTTTCTAAAATAATTCGGATTTGTGCTGGAGCTCCATCAGCTCCTTTCTGTGTACTCCAGCGGCTTCGAATGTCGTGAAAAGGAAAACTAATTCAACAAATTTGTAACAAAATTGTTATTTAAATATTATGACAATCGTAATACGTATTACAACTATCAAGATATTCACTTGTGGTCTAGTGAATGAGCGGAAAATTATCACATCTGCTTAATAAACACGTAACGTGAGAACTTACATATTTTTGAAATTATATATTGCACAAGCCACTCCCTTTTTATCAGTCATATAATAATAATAATAATAATAATAATAATAATAATTCCTTTATTTATTCAAATAGTGGAAAAATTAAAGATTGAACTAATCTAAATTTACATTCTGCAGGTTGTGATCTTGGAAACGGTAGAGGTTTCTCAGAATAAAATACGCTTTTTTACATTGTGCATTGATGTGGCCCGTCCAGTCCAACGTGAAGGTAAAGTGTTCCCCTGTGCATAGCACCACGCCATGAAGGCGTGTAGGTGGTGTGGGGGTAACGGCCCACACTTTCTTGATCCGGTCGTGAGTGGGGTGATGTGATCAGCATCACGCCCCTGACCGCCTTTACCCCCCAGGGTTTCCCCCAGGTACCCATGTTATTCGACGCTGGGTGGACGCCGGGGCCAACGTATCGTTAACAATCAAGCCAAGATTTTTTGATGAATTTTTACACGGAATGGTTTCATTATTAATTTTAAGTTCAATTGGCTCAACAATAGAATTGTTTGGGATTGTTTCGTTCCAATTAGCAAATAAAGTGATTTTTCAGGGTTTATCTTAAGTCCATTTGATGTACACCATGTGTAAATATGATTTAAATCGGTGTTGAGTGAGGAAATACTACTTTCTGCCGCTGTACGTCTAGTCGAAAAATACAGTTGTGTATCATCTGCATAGAAATGTGGTGTGAAAAATTTTATAACTTTATTTAAGTCTCTTCATGTAGAGGGTGAAAAGGAGAGGCCCTAAAATTGATCCCTGCAGAACCCCTGCTTTTAAAACTACAGCTTCGGAAATCTGCGAGGGTTAATTTTGAAGGAATGTTCTCTGTTTTCTATTAAGTATATAGGATTCAAACCACCTTATGTCTACAGAGTCAAATTTATAGTATTTGAGTTTAGATATTAACAAATCGTGTTGGACTGTGTTGAAAGCTTTACTAAAATCCAGTAATACTAGAAGTGTAGCACAACGGTTGTCAATTTCGCAAAGAATATAATCTATAACTTTTGTTAGAATTGTTGCTGTGCTATGCCGTGCACGGAACCCAGACTGAACTGTAGGTAACAAGTTGTTCGCGTCAACATAACACGTTAGTTGCGAAAATACTTTTTTTTCCTAGTACATTAGAGAGCACTGGCAATAGGCTTATGGGCCTTAAGTCATGGAAAGAACTGATCTCTTTTTTCCTTTGAGGAGGCAAGACACGCGCTTCTTTCCATGTTTCTGGAAACACGCCTTTAGACAAATAATACTTGATAAGTTAATGGAGTCAGTACATATGGTAGTGCAATCTTTAACATCTTAGTGTTTATGCCGTCTGCTCCAACACTGTTTGATTTAATGTTATGCACTGCTTTGTGCACATCAATTTTTGTTAGTGTGTTAAAACAAAATAATTTATTTTCATAGGTAAAGCTATGGCTTTCAGAGTACTCAATTTGTTGTGTCTTTAGTTGAGTGGGAATACTAGATAGATTGCTAATTTGCCCAAAATGATTATTAAGAGCATCGAGCTCGTGTGCTGCGTTCACAAGCGAGAATAAGTTCGCATTGACATCTTTTATTATCCAGCACGCCCCACTGTTTTAGTTCACGCCACGTTTCCTTCTTATTGAATTGAATAGCGCCAAATTTAAAGAAGAGTAGTGTAATTTACTATAATACTGGCGCGAGAAAGTATGAGGTATTTTGACTGAATAGAAATACTTAAAACTAAGGCAAAATGTTTATAAAATCTTATTGCTACTGTGTATAACCTACGATTTTTGTAAAAAAAACTTCCGAGAAAGTATGAGGTATTTTGACTGAATAGAAATACTTAAAACTAAGGCAAAATGTTTATAAAATCTTATTGCTACTGTGTATAACCTACGATTTTTGTAAAAAAAACTTCCGAGAAAGTATGAGGTTTTTTGACTGAATAGAAATACTTAAAACTAAGGCAAAATGTTTATAAAATCTTATTGTTATTGTGTATAATTTATGATTTTTGTAAAAAATTTCCAAGAAAGTATGATCCCCTCAGATTGATGTGCATAAACCTGAATCTGCTAAATTGTTGTCTATAAGTTTGTTAAAAATATGGCTTTCTCGATATTGTTTTGACCATATTTAAAATTAAGCTCATAAGAGCTTTTTGATTATAGTGTGCTATTTTGTCTAATTCAAGATTTTTGTAAAAAGTATGACTCCTCGGGGATTTCCCGTAAAAAGTATGACTCCTCGGGAAATTCCCGTAAAAACAAAATTCTCTGGAATTTCCCGTTTTTTTTCTTCTCAGACCGAGTTTAGCTACATATATAAAAAGCTGGATCTAACTATAATAGTTAATGTTGTGAGAATAGTTGAAGAGTACAGACGTGTTGTTCCAGTGCTCCTCACATTATAGCTCTGTTTGGTTTGATATACCGAATTTTTTATTATTTATATTAAACATATTTCTGGTATACTGAACAAGAATCTTATATTTTATATAAAAGAGTTTGATATTTGTTACATCCAGTTGTAATTAGTTTATATTTAGAGTTTTGGCTTGCAGCTGTTGCAATCTGTTTCTGTGTGTTATACAAGATCAATACGCATTAGGTCATTGCCAGTGCTGACATGCAATTGTGGTAGGTCACCGCTTCTGTGGATCAATACTTATTCTACCTTCGTGCACGTAAGCCATTGGCATTACAATTTGTCATAGTTTTATTAAGTATAAAATTTTGATTTGAAACTCAAGAAATCTGATATAATAAACCAACTTCAAAAACTAATAATATTAATATACTAAGTATATACAATAATTATATAAAGTACACTGCTGAACCCAATTCATATTTTATATTAAGTATAGAGTTTTAATTTGAACCCCAAAAAATCTTATAACTAATAACAAAAATGCCAAATCAAAAATATTGTAATCAATGCAATAAAAATATATCTAGCTCTAATTGGGCTAGGCACCAAAAGAATTGTGATCCAGAAAAATGCAGAGTAGTGTAATTGACTGTATTATAAACTCAAGAAAGTATGAACCCCCCTCAAGCAGATTTGCCTATACTTAAAACTAGCTCAACATGCCCATATGAGCTTTTTGCTCAAGTGTGGAACCCTGTCTAATCCAAGATTTTTGTAAAAATGCCCTCAAAAATTTCCTGAGAAAGTATGAGCCCCCTCAGATTGATGAGGCTACACTTATAAAAGGCACTTCTGTGAGATTGTTGTCCATAATCCTGTCAAAAATATGCCCCTCTTGATATTTTTTTGGCCACACTTAAAACTATGCCAAGACACACCCACCCACACACACACACCCACATACACACCCACACCCACCCACACACACATACACACACACATACACACACATATTTACTTCCGGTTTAAGTTTAATTATACACCAGGCTCAACTTGTATATCTAGTATTAAAATAATGTAATTCTTCTAGAATTGTTCCGTGACTCTCTCATTTCTTACATCATAAACATATGATTTTTCACCTATGAGAATAACACTACATATGGTGTCATCAGGTAATGCCTCATGGAATTCACAGATAATTTAATGTTTGTCCTGTCATTAACCACAACTTGTTTTCTTTTTGAAGTGTTGATTACAAGCATGGGTCTCTGTGCTTTGAATTCATCTGGTGTGTAATACATGTCAGTATTGCCAGTAGTGACCCTTTTGAATGAAGTAGATGCTTCATATAATTTGAGGAAATCATCCTTGGACATGTCTAAATTATAATTTTCTCTAGGAAATACCTCATTTCTGCCATTTTTAAGATATATGTTCTTGATGTTGCAGGTATCAAATTTACTTGAATTTTTTTCTTGATTATTGTGTCTTCCAGTCTGAAACAGTACCACCACAAAATCCGGCATGTCATATTGTATGCTGGAGAATGAATTTGTAGCATCAAACTCATAATATGTACCAGTTGCGGGCTTCTGTACACATTGATATGTATAAAATTGTAGAGAAATTTGTGGATTTTTTATTATATCTGCTTTGTATTTAAGAGCATAACTGGCCTCATATTCAACAACAGGGATTCTTAACTCCATAGTCTGAATAATGCATTTGCCTGCATCTGGTAGGGTATTAGGCAGAGCTTCCCCTGTAGGGTTTAATGCACTGTACCTCATCAAAGCATTGTTATCATTTGCAGCTCTTCTAAATGTGATTCTTAAACCACCCTTCCACATAATATCTTTATAATCTGAGAAGAATCCTGGCAACAGGCGCATCGGGAACAGTACAGTGTGGCTCTTAGATATAATTTTATCACCAGCCTCAAATCCACCTATTTTGTAGTAAGAAACCTCGGTTTTGGATAATTTTAATGTGGCCAAAGCTGTGGAGGTAATGCCGGGATAATCCACTCTGTTTATAACAACGCCATGCTTTCTGATCTCAATTTCAGAGAATAGATGTGGCACAAAATTATCTACCAATCTTATATTTGAATTTGCCGGATAATCTGTTCCATCGAGCTTTACAACATCAAATTTGATGTATAGATCTGCTCTGTGGGGGTGTATAAAGCCATCCCCTACATCAATATCAACCTCAATCTCTGTGTTGGGTTGATTTAAATTTGCAAATGTCCTCCTGTTTGGAGGGAATGATTATAGCTCATAACTCTCAATATTTTCCATTTTCTTCTTGTATGTATTTTTATTTAAATATTAATCTGTATGATTGCAGTTGTTGTGGCTCCAGCAAAATCAACTAATTCTTCTTTTTCATTAGTGACCATCAATTCAATATAATCTATTCTATTATGGCACACAGGAAAATATAATGTTGGGGATGGATTGTAGATGATGGGCTCCATGAATTCAGAATTAGGTTTGAATGTTGCAATGATGCCGGTTTGTTTGTGAGTGCCTATGCCATTTGATTTGGTGATCATACCCTCAGCCATATTACAGTGAATATTCAGAGTCTCTATGGCTAAGAATTTAGGTATATTAATAGCAGTGTGTTTGATGCCTGGTTCAAGTTTTGTGTTGTTCTCAAAGCCTAACAGCTCTCCTATAGTACCCAGATCCACTGTTTCTGTAGCAGATACAATCTCTACTCTGTGAGTGACAGAATTTTGACTTAACACTACACCTCTGGGTAATTGGGCATTTAGAGTAGATAGATTATATTGCCCTGGAGTGATGACAATTTTTTCATCCCCAACTGCAATTGTGTTGTTGTGGTGTGTAATATTGGGGATTAGGTACATGCCATAAAATGCTCTGAGAGCTATTGTTTTGGGATACACTATGTCATCATGCAATTTGAGTTTCAATATTGAATTTTGGCTGGTGAGATGGAATACCCCCATGATGTTTTAAATACCACAAGGCTTTTTCAAAATCTTCAATTGATGGTTTATTTATTTGAGACATATATCTAAGAACTGATAAACACAAATGTCCGCAATTAACATCTTTGAAGTTTTGAACACGGGCATTATTGTAATAAAGATTAGCTGAATTTAGATATTTTATTAAATTTTCAGGTGGAACACCTCCAAATGAATCAAACACAAATGCCTCATCTTTTAAATATTTAAGATAACAGATCCAGTGAGTGCCCTGATTTTTGAACTTATCCAAATTAACAATGCCACACTCTTTGTTGAGTGGTTGCTCTGGTAAAGAATCAGACATGTACACACCTCTAAAATGTTTGATGCCCAGTGGCTTGATTAAAGCTTCAATATCTTGGTTTGTAAGCGGCTCTTGTTTTTTTAAAACTTATTCATGGCTCTCTTAACACCTTTGCCTTGTTTCACTATGGCCAGGTTATGGCGCCTCTGCTCATCTAATTCTGCCCTATTTTTCTTGGCATCTATTACTGTTTTTGCTTGTAACGTGGGGAGGGGCTAAGTGAGATTGCACGCGATAAATTGTCTGGAAGCGCACGCGGCAACTCACCTTCAAAAAGGAAAGAAATCCAAGACCCACTCTTCACGTACAAAAAGTAATTCCACCTCCTCCTGCGTCGTACTTCCCCCACAGTGACGCGAGAGTTTACGGGCGACAAGTGCAGGAAGCACGAGACATGAAGGGGAGGAAGATGACCCAAAAAAAAGAAACTCACGTTTAGCACGTGCCGTGCTTCAAGGTTTCAAAAAGGGGTCCGACAGCGAATACCAACATTAACCTTCTCCGCTGTAACAAAATAAAATAAAAAATGATAGTATTCCTCCAACGTAACAACTTTTCTCACCTTGTGCAATGTAAGTTACATAAAAATTGAACACGTGTACACACTCCTTTTTTTTTGTCAAGTTAATTTTAGGATTCTACGTAACGTTACTAACGGTCAACTCTTACTGTTCAAATATTCCACCAATAATTAAGACGCTACTCAATTCAATTAACAAATATAATTGCATTCAAGATTGTTCTCCATTTTACATTATTTGAATATTACAACAAATCCCCACGTATTGCACTGGGTGTGATTTCAATAACACGTTCAATGATTAACAAACCGAGCGACCAGCGCTCTATTCTACTACGTTCCATAAACTCATGTTCAATTTTAACAAACCAGCAAGAACACGAAGCAAAAAGCTTCCAGTTAACAATCTTGTCGTGATATCAATTGATCCTACGTAATAATTTTACTTGCCAAAACATTCATCTCTCTTATACAGTATACGTAGCATATCCAAATAATAAGAACGTGACGTCCTTCCTTTGCCCAATCAAACAATAAGACCTAGATGGCCTCAATCTTTAACGTAACTCGTACGTACTTATGTATACATTAATATATCGCTTGTCCCCTATTCTTTACGCATCAACTAGTGCTACCTTTACTTATACAGGATCGCTATTAGGACAAAGGGGAAAAAAGGGGGGGAGATTGCGATTAGTGCAAGTCCTTTTTGTTTCATTTAATTCTGGCGCGAACACGCACGCCTTTGTCGTAGCACGAACAAGGTAGTGCTTCTTACAACCACGAGTTCCGCAGTAAAGCTTCAAATTTCTATTTTTGCCCAATTGTAGATTACCAAGAGGATTATAAGCAATTCCCCACACTTCTTCTTGCGTTTATTTTACAAAGCCAGATTCAACCGAAAATATCGGTTCGTGAAATTATGCCACACTAACACAAACGTACGCGATTTGCGTCGTTACAAAAGTGTTCGCCGTGCTACAACAGGGTAGCGAGATAGTAAATCACAGGTCCAACACGTAAAAGCAGAAACGTATATACATTAGTTTTCTCGCAATTTCACTTATTCAATTGGGTTATGTCAAAGTTACGGGGTTCGCAAAACTTATGCGACGAACGGCAAGGAATTAACCTTGTTCCCACTTTTCACGGTCTAGTTAAAGTTTGTACGTACCTCACCACGATTGTAAACGTCCCATGGAACTGCAACGCCTTCATTTCACAAGAGTCCAAGTGATCACTCCATTTGCCTTCTTCCCATTTAGCTGTCAGCGCAGCAGGCGTGTTTCGGCAGGTCGTGGTTCAGGTACTCTCTAGCCGGTTGGGACTGGAAGACGAAGCACCTGGCTGGTGCGTGCCGTTCGAAGCGAGCGAGAAAGACCGAGGTCGGAGGACGAACTGAGCTGGCAATA
Source organism: Lepisma saccharinum (assembly GCF_977018435.1). Taxonomy (NCBI): domain Eukaryota; kingdom Metazoa; phylum Arthropoda; class Insecta; order Zygentoma; family Lepismatidae; genus Lepisma; species Lepisma saccharinum. Next base: position 13,679,693 of record NC_139254.1, on the reverse strand, counting down.
GCAGCAGAATTTACCAGCGGGCGTAAGCCGCAAAAACATGCCACCAGGAGACAGCAGCAGAGAGCGATCGAGAGGCGAAACGCCCTCGATGGCGAAAAATTGAACTTGCAATTTTTTTCTTAACTATGTAAGGATTGTAAACCGCAAGGGACAAACGTTACAAATTCCCCCGACAAGCGAAATCAAAACCCCCCTTTAACCAAATTAAGGGCAAGACAATGATCCCAAAAAGGGGAAGGGCACCAAGATAAGCTCATTCTATCAACCACAAAATATTACCATAAACATTAAACCATTGGTACAACCCCCAAAAAATCATCAATACACCTGAAGACATACACGTATCCAATCCCAGATTAGAGATTAACTCCAATTAAATTACGAAAATCACATTAAGTCTGTACAAGAACCAAAGCTGTTGTTGTTGAGCATGTAGATCACAGGACGTCGTGTACGCCTCCCGGTACACCTGGACTCCTGATAAATGTCGGCACTGCTGTAGAAAACCATCACACCACTGGAGTATGTTACCCATGCGGACTTGCAATAGACTTGGATTTTATGGCTACGCTGAGTACAACGGAAGATGTAAACCATTGACTTTTCGGAAAACGCACTCGTAGCACTTCCATCCTCGCAGAAGTAAAACATAGAAAAAAGGGAAAAAAGACAAGAATGAAAAACGAGAAATTGAGAAGGAAGAATAAACAAAAATATAGGAAAGGAGAGTAGGAAAAGTACTACGAAAAGGAAAAGGAAAAGGAAGGTAGCACTATTACAAAAGATGCCAAATCCGGGATAACATTAGGATGCAAGACAGAACAACATCATTTCTCAATAAAGCATAATAAGCAAGATTATCACATATCTACACAAGGATATAAACAAGACTAGACATAACTAGAAAAAGGCAAAATTTGAAATTGATACATAAACATAAAGAATACACTTTCAAAAAGTACATAATATGTATATACAATGACCAAGTAAGGAGATGAGCCAGGAATTACGTTGGAAGAAGGACCTTACTCATAAGAATATCAAAAAATTTAGGAATGTTTTTCAGGGGAAGACTGAAGCGTAGCTGCCATCTCCGAATCCGATAAAGCAACCGGTTGGGAATCAACTTCCATATCTCGAATGATGTACGGTTTTACATGAGAGACATGGACCTTTCGGATCATTTGCTGGGTATCTGGGTCAACCAACATGACGGTAACCGGACCCAGCATTTTAAACACCTGGGCTGGACCCGACCAACGCTCTTGAAGCTTAGAAGATATGTGGAGCAAGGCATTGCTATGGGGAAAAGTACGGTAAAGTACCATATCTCCTGGTTTCAGAGAAACCTGGGATCTGGAGGGGTCGTATTTAAGTTGGCGAGAGCGCCAAGACTTTAATAGATGTTGATAAGCCTCACCCCAGCGATGTGCCCGCTCCGGCGAAGGAGGAGCAGCCAATTCAGAATCAGTTTGTAACTCCCAAAAAAAATTCATCGGGCCGTCTATGTCTCGACCAAAAATAATTTTAGATGGAGACGTATGAGTGCTATCATGTTGGGCGGTATTGAAGGCAAAAGCTATGCTTTCCAGATGAGTGTCCCATTTGGAGTTATCCTTAGAATGGTAACAAATTAACGAAGCCTTAAGGTTCCGTATGAATCTCTCCGCTAAGGAAGGATTGGGATAATAAGCACTAGTGTAAATATGGCGAATATTTGACTCAAATAGAAAACTATTAAAGAGGTTAGAACGAAAATAAGATGCATTGTCCGAGACCAACTCACATGGAGCCCCAAACAATAAAAACAAGGTGCGTAGCTTGTCAATAATATGATGGGATGTAGCCGACCTAAGCGGAAACAAGGACACCCACTTGGAAAAGGCATCCACCACCACCAAAATATACACATTACCCTTAGTGGAACGAACAAGAGGACCAACCAAATCGATATATAAACGTCGCCAAGGGTGTCGTATAACCTCAGAAGACAAAAAACCAGGAGGTTTACGAACAGCCAGTTTGGCCCTCTGACAAATGTCACAAGAACGGACATATTGGCGGATATCGGAGGGATAAGTAGGCCACCAGAAAAGCGTCGCAATTTTCTTGATGGTTTTATTGACGCCTAAATGCGCACCACCGACAGGGGTGTCGTGATAATAACGACATAATAAATGTCTAAGCACTTGAGGAACAACAACTAGAGAAGAAGTAGAACGAGGCGGCTGCCAAATCAACAGATCCTGATGTAAATGATAATGTTTAACCTGTTGATTCTTCTTCAAATGCGTAATAATAGGTGACAAATCTGGATCCTGACTTTGCAGGACCGCAATATCTGATTTATTGAAAGGAATGATATTGAATTTTGGAGCCGCACAAGCCAAACTGGTACAAGGCGGAGACGTTACCGCAAAATCGTCTGAAGAATGCATGCGGGAAAGACAGTCGGCCACCGGATTTTTAGCGGAAGAAATGTGTTCCACATGGTAAGAGAAACGAGACAAATACAAAAGCCATCGACCAAACTTACCAAATTGTTCAGGGTGTTTTAAAAGCCAAGACAATGCCTGATTATCTGTTTGGAGAACAAAATGTTTAGAAGTTAAATATGTTTCAAATTTCTTGAAGCCAAACACCACCGCACAACACTCCGCTTCATATATAGATTGCTTACGTTCCAAGGTTGTACGCTTTCTCGATGCAAATGCAATAGGACGCAAGGAGCGTTCCAGTTCACGTTGGTTTAAGGTAGCACCTAGTGCTAAACTTGAAGCATCCGTTTGAAGTACAAATTCCTTTGTAAAATCTGGCAAGGCCAGAACCGTATGTTCAATGAATGCGGCTTTCAAATTACACTAGTCAACAAATTTAAACTTTTTTTCTGCAACACGGGAAAAAAAGGGTCAGTTTAACTAAATCGAACCTCCTGAACACGAAAATGATAGTAACAATGTCCTAACACGTAACGTTTTCGTGTTACACTGGTAAAGAGGATTGTAGTGAAGGCGACGAAAATATATTACGTGACTTGTGTTTTTAACTAGGTTACGAATGCAGTTATTACACTTGTATGAGTAAATATCATCAATAAGATGTAAAAAAGATCAAGGTACAAACACGCACACATATGTGTGTGTATATATGTAATATACACAATATACAGCTATCACAATGGATGCAATTACCCTTATTTCCTCCTCTTGTAATGTTTATCACTATCTCTAACTAGGAACCAGCAGTAATCGCCCATCATGTGAGGATCCCATCTACCCTGATATCTCTACTCCATTGTGCGAATGTCTTGATGGAATCGTTCCCCTTGTTCATCACTGACGGCTCCTAAGTTCTTTGGGAAAAAATCCAGGTGGGAGTGGAGAAAGTGTATTTTGAGCGACATTCGACATCCAAGCTTTGCATAAGAATCAAGGAGTTCCAGAACTAATTGAGTATAGTTTGGTGCTTTAGTATTGCCCAGAAATCCATTCACCACTGCACTAAAAGCCTTCCAGCGAGCTAGTTCTTTAACACTTAACTTCCTATCAAAGTTGTGATCTCTCAACAGTTTTCGAATTTGGGGGCCAACGAATATTCCCTCTTTCACTTTAGCATCACTTAGTTTTGGGAAGAAGCTCCTGAGGTATGCAAAACCATCTCCATCTTTGTCCATGGCCTTTACAAAATTCTTCATGAGGCCTAATTTGATATGAAAAAGAAGGAAGCAATATGTTGTTAGAATTAACTAATGGAGCATACTTCACATTTTGTTGCCCTGGTATATAGGTTTCTCTCGGAGGCCAGTTTTTCACAGTGTAGTGCGATTCTGTAGCCCTAGTGTCTCACAAGCAAAGGAAACAACAATACTTTGTAAACCCACCTTGGAGTCCCATTAATATGGCAATGACCTTTGAATCGCCACAAATCTGCCAGCAGTACTTATTATATTGAATCATATATAACAAGACAGACATACTGTCATATGTTTCCTTTATCTCAACAGAATGTGCGACTGGTATGGATGGTTTTTGGTTGCCATTGCGTAACAACACTGCTTTCAGGCTACTTTTGGACGAGTCTATAAACAGTCTCCATTCCTCAGGAATGTGCTCCAACCCAAGCTTATCCATTAAACCGTCTATATTTGTACATACACAGAGGGAATTTTTCATTTCAAAGTAGCCTGAAAACTGTTCATGTCTCTTTCTGAAATGGGTAATTATAGTTCCGGAAGCCAGCAGATTCCACTGTTGAAGTCGAGATCCAAGCACCTCAGCCTGCTGCTTAGTTAGATACATGTCTCTAACGAAGTCATTCAGTCTGGACTGTTCGACAAGGAGTGGTTCCATCTCTGGTTGTGGAAAATAGCTTGGATCATTGGAAGTGGACGGGATGGGTGGCTCTTCTTCTTCTGCAAAAGATTCCTCTAAATGTGAGGGTGGGCTAGGAATTGGGAGTTCAGGTCCATGTGGTATGGGTCTCACATCGGAAGGAATATTGGGGTACACAATACTGGATTTTGTACGTTTATAATGTCCCGCTATGCTTGTTAGGCAGAAGTAACAGTCCTCAGCATGGCTACTCGGTTCACGCCAAACCATTGGCACCGCAAATGCCATAGCACGGGTTTTGTCTCCACGAAACCACCTCACAAGAGTTGAATAACAAGTCACACAGCACACATGGGGAGCCCACACTTTGTCTTGATCACCAACATTGCACCCGAAGTAGCTATAATACGCTTGTTTCAACGTTTCTGTCAACATTCGGCTTTGACTTTTTAAAGTGTACTGCCTGCACACATAGCAGAAATGGTTTGGAAAATTTACACAACCACGTCGGTTTTTCTTCATTGCAGTATCACCCAAGTAACTTCAACACAACTTCTCTACCTCAAAGCACGTAATACTGAACTCATTAAATCACACTCCCTTCAGTCTGTAGAGCATTCTCCCTTATCTTATCTTATCAGTAACTCATTCTGGGGGAGGGAGAAGCAGCCTTTTTGAACGTTCAACAATGGAAACATAGCCAGAAAAAGAAACAAATCTTTTTATAAGTGTGTTTGTTTATACATTGTTGCAAAATTTATTTTCATTGTTGCCCAAAATCATATAAATTGGAATCCAAATGTAAATATCCACGTTATGCCGGATATGACGTCGTCACGTGTATCTCATAAATGTTACGTGATACAAAAAATTCAGTTGCAGATCTGAAATCAGCACATCCGAATTAGTTAAGAACACATGTTACCTTTGATGTTGCAAAATGGTTGTTGACTAGTGTTATCAAACCGAGTTTGATCATCGGCAGTCCATACAAAGGTAGCGTCTTTCTTCCGTTTATCTGTTAGAAAAGACGTACGATCAGCGAATTGGGGAAGAAACCGGGAATAATACGAGAGTAAACCCATGACCTTTGAAACACCCTTCTGGCTCTTAGGAGCGGGAATATCTTGGATAGCTGAACTCCGATCCGGATCCATAACCATCTTGCCCTTACGAATGATATAACCGAGATACTTAATCTCCGACGCCATCCAAATAGATTTATCCGGGTTGACAGTAAGACCAGCCGATCGCAAAACCTGAAGGACCTCTCTAAGATGTTCCATATGGGACGACTCATCGGGTGAATATATCAATAAATCATCTGCATAGGTCAAAAGGAACTTGTATTTAAACTTTCCCAACACCTCATCGAGAACCCTTGACAATATCTGAGTTCCAAGATTGATTCCGAACGGAACGCGAGTATATCTATACTGGCCAAAAGAAGTGACAAATGCTGTCAAGTCTTTACTCCTCTCATCTAACCGTATCTGATGGAACGATTGGCATAGATCCAAACAAGAAAATACTGCCGCTGATTGTAGATGTTGAAACAATAAGTCTATGCGCGGTTGTGGAAATTGATCATACGCTATCAGGCGGTTAAGGTTCTTATATGAGCATACTAGACTGTGTGTACCGTTCTTTTTGGGAACCAGAAAGGCCGGGCTGGAGTAAGGTGACCGGCAGGGCTCTATAATGTGCTGAGCCTGCAACTCTTCAATCTGTTTCCTCATTATGTCAGTTTGAACAGGATTAAGTTGGAAGGGTTTTGATCGGAAAGGGATGTCTGACACAACAGGTATCGAAACCGGATCCAAAGTGCAAGTACCAACCTTTTCCGTAACCACATCCTGAAATTGAAATAACAATGATTGTAAGGGTTGGTTATCTAAGTGAACGGGAAGAGGATCGGTAATGACTGACACATGAGAAGTTTCCGGCGAACTCGAGGAGGAACCAGGAAGGGCCTCAGAGACATGTATCTGGGTAGGTTCAGGGAAAGCAATAGGTACACCCTCCTGATGAAAGGGAAAAGATAAAAGTTTCGTCTCAAAAGAAATGGTCGCTTTGGTATGGACCAAAAAATCCGTGCCCGAAATTAATGAAAAGGGGAGAGCTTCCGACACCCAAAAGCGCCATTTCCAAGTAAGTCGGTCAAGTCGCAAAGGCAGGTAACAAAAGGAGGATAAAAAGAATGAATGGTTTGTAACATCTCGCAATTCGATGGATTGGTCAGAAAAAATAGGAAAGGAACCTTTAAGAGTATGTAACAAAGAAGAAGAAATTATAGATACCGAAGAAGCGGTATCAAGTAATGCCAAAACGGGAGAATGATTAAGAAGCACCCGCAGTGTGGGTGTCGGGTGACCTTGAAACAAGAAGGGATATTCAGCATGCAGTAAAAAGGGAGGGGTATCCACCTGTGTTGTACCGAAAGCCAAAGGTAAATTGGAATCCTGGCCCAACCTAGTTGATGACGCTACCGCTGGCATGCATGATGGAATAGAAACTGGTTGATGGGGCGAAATATCTGGAACTGAGGAATCGTCTACCGAAGGCACATGTGCCAAAATGTCCACATTATCCGGTTTGCGTTGGAGATTCCACTTCAATTCCGGCTGCCAAATGTTTTGGGCCATAAGAAGTAAATCCCCAATAGTTTGTGGACGGGAATGCCCCAAAAGTAATGCACGCGCTGCAAAATTTATACCCTCAATAATCGTACCTAATAATTGTGACTCCGACCATTCTACCGGGAGAATTTGATAAGCGTCATAGATGTCGCGAACGAATGAGTACAAACTCTCACCGGGTTGCTGCACCCGATGTAAAACCTCGTTTTGAAATGGCAACAATAAGGAATGTGGAATCAACCGATTCCAAATCATTAACTTGAATAATTTCCAAGGCAACTTTTGTAAAAGGCCTTCCAGCCAAATCTCTTTAAGGGGGGTCAAGGTGTACTGCAAGGCCCATAGCAAAACCGACTCAATGTCAAGCAATTCCAAGGTAACTATCTTATGCAGTCGGAAAAAAAGGTAAATAAAAGAGGAATATCTAGTCCGTGTAACACTGGCAGGTCTTGAAAAAGAAATTTGGAGGCATTAAAGCGTACAAGGTCGCGCACGGGCGTTTGTGGCTGAGGTAACAGGAGACCACTTACAAAATCCAATGTTGAAGGGGAGGGTGGAGGTAAAGGGGACGGAGTATAAGGAGGAGGAATATCAAATGTCATGTTGCTAACAGAAAAAAAACACGGAAATCCTGAAATATGTAAACACCCGGTACAAGTGAAAGGTAAGAAAAAACTAAACACCAAATAACAAGTCAAGGATGAATAGAAGGCTACCAGAATCAAAAAAAAACTGGCAAGGACTGTAAAAGGGGGAAATGATACCCAACAAAAAAAAGGGGGGGTGAATGTGCGGGAAAAAAAATTTGGTCAATTAGTACAAAAAAAATATGGTTAATTGTTATATCAAAAGAACCAAAGTTTGCTGCCAACGTTATATAAAGGGACAAGGAAAAAAAGGGGGGATTAATGGGAGGGAAAAAAATTTGCTTTCAATGCTAACAAAAGGGTATTAATTGAGTAACCGGAACGCAAAAAAAAACCAATGCTCTAGCTACCAAATTTTGTAACGTGGGGAGGGGCTAAGTGAGATTGCACGCGATAAATTGTCTGGAAGCGCACGCGGCAACTCACCTTCAAAAAGGAAAGAAATCCAAGACCCACTCTTCACGTACAAAAAGTAATTCCACCTCCTCCTGCGTCGTACTTCCCCAACAGTGACGCGAGAGTTTACGGGCGACAAGTGCAGGAAGCACGAGACAAGAAGGGGAGGAAGATGACCCAAAAAAAAAGAAACTCACGTTTAGCACGTGCCGTGCTTCAAGGTTTCAAAAAGGGGTCCGACAGCGAATACCAACATTAACCTTCTCCGCTGTAACAAAATAAAATAAAAAATGATAGTATTCCTCCAACGTAACAACTTTTCTCACCTTGTGCAATGTAAGTTACATAAAAATTGAACACGTGTACACACTCCTTTTTTTTTGTCAAGTTAATTTTAGGATTCTACGTAACGTTACTAACGGTCAACTCTTACTGTTCAAATATTCCACCAATAATTAAGACGCTACTCAATTCAATTAACAAATATAATTGCATTCAAGATTGTTCTCCATTTTACATTATTTGAATATTACAACAAATCCCCACGACTGGGTGTGATTTCAATAACACGTTCAATGATTAACAAACCGAGCGACCAGCGCTCTATTCTACTACGTTCCATAAACTCATGTTCAATTTTAACAAACCAGCAAGAACACGAAGCAAAAAGCTTCCAGTTAACAATCTTGTCGTGATATCAATTGATCCTACGTAATAATTTTACTTGCCAAAACATTCATCTCTCTTATACAGTATACGTAGCATATCCAAATAATAAGAACGTGACGTCCTTCCTTTGCCCAATCAAACAATAAGACCTAGATGGCCTCAATCTTTAACGTAACTCGTACGTACTTATGTATACATTAATATATCGCTTGTCCCCTATTCTTTACGCATCAACTAGTGCTACCTTTACTTATACAGGATCGCTATTAGGACAAAGGGGAAAAAAGGGGGGGAGATTGCGATTAGTGCAAGTCCTTTTTGTTTCATTTAATTCTGGCGCGAACACGCACGCCTTTGTCGTAGCACGAACAAGGTAGTGCTTCTTACAACCACGAGTTCCGCAGTAAAGCTTCAAATTTCTATTTTTGCCCAATTGTAGATTACCAAGAGGATTATAAGCAATTCCCCACACTTCTTCTTGCGTTTATTTTACAAAGCCAGATTCAACCGAAAATATCGGTTCGTGAAATTATGCCACACTAACACAAACGTACGCGATTTGCGTCGTTACAAAAGTGTTCGCCGTGCTACAACAGGGTAGCGAGATAGTAAATCACAGGTCCAACACGTAAAAGCAGAAACGTATATACATTAGTTTTCTCGCAATTTCACTTATTCAATTGGGTTATGTCAAAGTTACGGGGTTCGCAAAACTTATGCGACGAACGGCAAGGAATTAACCTTGTTCCCACTTTTCACGGTCTAGTTAAAGTTTGTACGTACCTCACCACGATTGTAAACGTCCCATGGAACTGCAACGCCTTCATTTCACAAGAGTCCAAGTGATCACTCCATTTGCCTTCTTCCCATTTAGCTGTCAGCGCAGCAGGCGTGTTTCGGCAGGTCGTGGTTCAGGTACTCTCTAGCCGGTTGGGACTGGAAGACGAAGCACCTGGCTGGTGCGTGCCGTTCGAAGCGAGCGAGAAAGACCGAGGTCGGAGGACGAACTGAGCTGGCAATAGCAGCAGAATTTACCAGCGGGCGTAAGCCGCAAAAACATGCCACCAGGAGACAGCAGCAGAGAACGATCGAGAGGCGAAACGCCCTCGATGGCGAAAAATTGAACTTGCAATTTTTTTCTTAACTATGTAAGGATTGTAAACCGCAAGGGACAAACGTTACATGCTATGGCGGCTGATCCCCCGGCCAAGCTCCCCACAGCCCCGAGAGCAGCTAAGATGGCAGGGATGGTAAATATAAATCCCCCCACATGTGATTTTTTTCTTGATTGCTGTAATTTTTTTAATTGGGGGGTACTAAGTAACAATTTCATACCATGACCCTTTGCAAGACAAGAGTTTTTTTTTCTTGCGCTGCTTTTTGGTCAAAAGGCTATCAATAGGCCCAAGAGATTTGAGACCTGCATAAGGTATTTGATACATAACACCCTTGGCCTTCATTGTAAGTTTATTATATACATATTCACAACCCCCACCCCAGTTCTTGTTTGGTGCTCATAGCTATGGTGGTTCCCAATGCTGCTATTTTTTCACTCAAAGAAGCATCTTTGCTTACAAATCTACCAAATGCAGCCTCTTCTAATTTCTTGTCTGCAACATGTCTCTTGTCAAGATCAGAATGTGTGTTGTATGCTATGTCATGGTCTCTACAAGCAGCATCTAGGGGATTAACACCAGGATCACCTCTGTTTAATCTACGGTCCAATTTTGTGCCTGGACCACAATATTGATAGCCTGGAATGTGTAGTTCAAATGGCAGCTTGTTTATAATGTCATTAACAAGGCCCCGACCCTCAGAAATATTCCAAAATTTAGGTGGTAGAGTATTAAAAATTTTTATGAGATATCCAATCCCCTTAGTGTCATTCACTATAAAATTAGACAATTTGGTGCTTATCATGTCCATAATTCCAACCTTTTCATTGTAAAAATTGTGGTGCCCAGCATTTTCCTCCCCAGCTATCACCAATAACCTGTCTACAAGTTTCCTGACATCATCAACCCACACAAATTCTTTGGGCAGGGTGTTGTAATGTTTGATTCCACTGCCAGTCTTGATCTGTGACCATATGGGCTTGATTAAATTGTTGTATTTTGCCCCACTGCTAGACTTGACTCTTTTTTGTGTGGGATCATTGTTCTGGTATAGAGCATCTGATTTTATTAATATTTCTTTGTAATCCTCATAATCTTGATCTGTATAGCTGCCAGGCCTTTTCCTAGTCATCAATTCCCACAATCCAGGTGTGCCGAGATACTTAACAAAAGCACCTTTTTCTCCAAGACGAGATTCTGAATATACAATTATATCATCTCCCATAAATGTTACTCTGAAATTGCCAATTCTATGTATGATGCTACCATCAAGCTCTGTGTCAGCATATAAGCCAAACACCTCATCTTTATTGTCTTTAGGTGTGGTTAAATATTTTTGAGCAAGAAGACCCAATTCAATAGGATCCTGAGTAGCTTCAATTCTTCTAGGAGCAATAGGACTAGGTGTATGAATACTGGAAAGTGGGGTGAATGGATAATCTAATATGTTTCTTGCAGCTACAGGTACAAGCTCTGTGATCAAATTTTGATTTTGCTCTGTAACAGTTTTGATATTTTTACCTAATTCACCAATAGCATCAATTATGGGCTGTTCTGTTTGTTTGTGTTTTTCATAAATTCCACGGTTCTCTGATTTCCATCCCTTAAATCTTTTTACAAGATAATCTCTTAATTTAAGATCATCAATTATTGGCCTTTTCATGGTTATTTATTTATGTTTCAATGTCTAGAAAATTGTTGATTTTATTTCTATATTTGCCACTATTGGGTGTTCTTGTCATATCAATTGTGACAAACCCATAACTGTCTTGGTTCCAGCACCAACTGCAAAACTTGGAAAAATCATTGTAGCTCAAGTCCCCACCTACATATTCATCATGTATGTGTTTGAGGTTGGTATGATCCTGATGAAACACACATATAAAATTGCTGTTGTCTCGGATCAGTTGCTTCGGTATTTTTGAAAAAGTCTGTGCCAGGTAGAAACAATCTATGTTTTTGTGTCGCCCCTGTGTAAAAAAATTTCTAACCTTGTTTTGATTATCCAGTATAATGTCATCAAACACAACAACAGAATTATCGAGACATTCATGGAGTGGCTTAACATCTGGTTCAAAAGTTGCAATATCCAATCCATCATATAGCTTCATCAGCTGCTGATATTTTAATTGTTCCAAGCTCTTAGAGAAGATATACAAGTGCCTGTTTTTCCAGTCTAACCAGTTGGGTGCCAATAAAAAATTATCAACCATTAGTGTAGTTTTACCACAAGCAGATGGCCCAACAATAAGACACCTAATATTATCAGGCAGCAAGTTGCCATTTCTCTTATTCTGCTGTTCAGGTTCTGGCAGCCTCTTTATAACATCCCAGGTGTTCATATTATTATTTTGTTTGCATCGATCCAGCTGTGTTCTGGAAGTCCTAGCCATTTGACAAGTAACTTGTTGCCTTTTCTGCGGATGATTTTTTCTATGAGATATGTGTCAGGCTGTTTAGTTTTGCTGAGCTCTTCTTCATAGAACCTGCCTTTGAGAATTTCTCCTCGGTGATCCTTTATTATATATGTGTTAAGGGTCCCGGGTTTAACTTGAACCACTGTAAATAATTCAGTGCTCCAGTTTCTTGTAAAGCCTCTTTTGAATAAGTGCTTATATTTGCTGATTCTTACTTGATCCCCCACCTTGTATTTGGCCTTTCTTCTTGTTGGCTGATATCTAGGATAATAAACAGTGCTGATCAATTTTTGCTCATCAGATGAAGTTACTTCAGAGGGTTTCATGTTGATTGTGGAATGGACCGAGTTGTTATATTTTTGTAGAAGTTCTGGAAGAATATTAATCCATTTATAATTACCTTGAAGTGTAAATTGTTTATACATAAGATTTTTTAAGGTTCTGTTGAATCTCTCTACAATTGAGGCCTTGAGATCACTGTAACTCGAATAATGTTGTATTGCCTGGCTTTTAATAAATTGTTGAAACACTGAATTATAAAATTCTTTGCCATTATCTGTTTGCAAATAGCGCGGGGATCTTCCACTCTGATTGATGATTGTCCTGATGGCTTCTGTAACACATTTTCCAGTCTTGGATTTGAGTGGCACAGCCCAGGAAAATTTTGAAAATGTGTCTATTACAGTGAGTAGATACTTGTAGCCCTTGTTGATTTTGTCTAAGTTTTTCAACTGTCCACTTGCCATTTCAATCAAGTCGCTCTGCCATAAATCATCTATGCCCTTTGTGACTACTGGGAGTCTCTTATAATTATGTCGGGCTTGTCTGTGTAATTCATCAACAATAATTTGTCTAGACATAATATGTAAACAAGAATATTGCAACTATAGGGTGTTCAGCAGCTGAAACTGCAGGATTTTCTAAATATAATTTGTCCCCTATTTGTATATGAAATTCCAAAGAGCCATCATCTTCAGTATAGGCTGTTTCTAATGTATTGCGATCTGTAAAATCCTCCAATTCTACACTGGTGATTTTCACTTTGTTGTCAGAATTTGTTATTGATAAGGTAGGGTAGTGGTGTGCCTGTGGTTGAAGCCAATATTTGATCTTGATTGGTCTCAATGTGCCCCCAACAAAAAATTGGTAATAAAATTGTGCAGGGGACAGCATATATATTTTGCCACCTGGTGTAAATGGAGAATCATATTCTTTGTTGGGGATGCTGTACAATTCAAGAATTACTGTATGTTTGGGATTTTCAATTATGCCTGTTATTTCTTTTTCTGCTGTGAGCAATCTGCTTGTTACAGATTCAAGGTGCTCATTGATGGTCCTAACAACATCATCATGGCCTGGCTTGATCTTTATGTCCTCAACAAATTTCTTGTATTGTTGCACAATTTCTTGGAGCTGGGTGGCAAAAACAGACAGAGCATTTGCTTGATTGGATTCCATGGTCCCTAGCTGTTGCTTGATATTAGCTACAATTTGTTGCAAATTTTCAACAATTGCCAATTTTGAATTTTGAGCAGTAAGATCATGGATCTGTCTTCTGATATCCTCAAACAGGGCATGCAATTCATTAATATGTTGATTAGTTGGAAGAGTGGCCACTGTCTGAGTGAGATGTTTGATCCCTGCCTGGATATTCTTGATATCTTCTGATTTCAATATGCGATTCACTGCTCTCTTAATATTTTTAAGTTCCTGTGATGTAGCCAGATTTGATACTGTATTTTGCAAAAATTCAAGTGCCAATTTTACATTGTTTAATTCAGAAGCATCAGCCACATTTTGCATAGCATTTTGGAGCAGGGCTATATCAGCCTGAGAGGGTGTTGATTGTTGTAAAATTTCAAGTTTTGTTTGGATATCATCAATCAAATGATGAAAATGAGATAGTTCAGATTCAGTGTTGAGGTTTTCAAGCTTTGTGATTTGTTGCTGGACACTGACAAGGGTATCTACAATCCCAGGCAATCGGGATTCTAGTACATTTGCCAAATCACTTTGCACTGCTGCTATTGTACCTTCAAGATGGGTTATGGAACTTTGAATTTTTCCAAAATCTTCATATGTTTCAAGCTGCAGCTTAATATTTGCTACACTCCGAGTTATTGCATTCAAAGCATCAGAAGATGGCAAATTGTTCATAAAATTTTCAAGTGTCTCAATTTTTTCTTTAACCTCGGCTATGGCATTGTTCAGAGGGTCCAGATTAGGTATTTGGAGTGACTGAATCTGTTCCTTTAGAGTGGAAATCACTAGATCAAAATCTTCTTGTGATTTTATGCTTTTGACAATTGTTTGGAGCTGTGCCTGGACATTATTTATCTGCTCTTCCAATTGTTGTTTCAATTGCTCAGAGTTGTTAGCCTGGGTCTTAAATTTGACTTGAAGAGCTGCTACAGCTTCTTCTAAACTTTGAAAATTATCCAATGTGGCCAAATCAGTATATTTCTGAAGCAGCAATTTGAGTTCTGAGTCAATTTTAAGAAGAGGGTCCATGCATTGTGATTGCAAATTTGTAATTTCTAATTGAAGACTGGCATTGAGTGTAGTTTGTAAAGCTTGTAAATCACTTCTTAATTTCTTGACTCTGACATCAAGCATCAGAATCTCATCACTATGATCTTCATGTCTTGTATGGCCAAAAATATCATTAGGCATTTTTGTTTTAGCGGTTATTTATTATTGAATATCTGATTCTTAATTCTATAAAAAAGGGTATAAGCTTGTCATATGATCCCGGGACCTCAATATATAAGCAGTCACCAGCAGAAACAGTATAAACAGTGCCGGAAATCATGTTTGAGTGCTTAATTCTGTAAATATTTCTCCCTACTGAAAATTTAACATCACCCTCAGGGGTTGTAATAAATTGCAATTGCCCACCTACAGGTAATTGGTAATGATTTAAATTATTGTTAAATATGTACAATATTTTGCCTGTTTTATCATCAATATCTGTAAGTATGCTGTTCAGATGAATAATTATCCAGCCACTCAGTTTAGATATCATATCAGAAGAGGGTTGTGGTGTTGGCAGCTCCATAATAGCCTGTTTTTTGAACCCAAATAAGTTCATAGGCATGTTTATTTATTTCAAATCATGCTCTGTGTTTGGGCATTGATTCCCATTTTTCAAATCACAATGACCCCATGGTAGAGTATGTATGCCACATGACAAAATGCATCTCTTATCATCATGTGGGTCCAGAGCCACTTTTCTTACAATATTGCTAGTCAATAAGTGATCCACACTCTGAATTCTGGATTCTGATGTTTTGATTGTGCTACATGATTTGAGGCAATTTTTGTAATCTTCAAATTCAAGCTCTTTTTCAACAGTTACTCTGCCAATGCCCTTGGTCTTTTTGGCAACAGCACCACTACATGTCTCAAAACTGTACATCTTGGCCCTTAACCCAGCAAATGCCACAATAACATCACCAAGTGTCTCATCTTTTAACTTGCCAGGCACCTTTTTGTTGTGAGGTTGAATCTTTGTATGTTCACTGGTATCAAAATATTCAAGCAATTCAGGCTGTGACATATCTTTATAAACATCTTCTGTTTTAATATCAAGAACAAAACTATCCGTGTCCATGTACATCAATTTTACACAATCACCATAAAAAGGTTTCAACACATCATAATACAATGTTAACATATGTGATTTGGCCAATTCCAATATCACAGCCCCTACATAAATAGGTTTATCAAACTTAATTTTTGTTTTTTTCATGTTGAAAAGTTCCATATTTTCATCATAAATTCTTCTATAATTGAAATTAGGCTTTGCAACCAATTTTTTGCTCAGGCTGGGGTCAGTAATTATTTTAACATCGGTATGTTTTCTGACATTTTCAATTGTTTTGCCATATACAGAATTGACCATCAATTTAAACAAAGATTTATCAAATTGGCTTTTTGCAGATGTTCGAAGCTCTGTATTTGTATTAATGTATGGTTTCAACCATTTTGAGTGCCTGAACCTCAAAACTTTGCCAATTTTGGTCACTTGAACACCATGATGCATCAAGAACTGGAGGTTTTTGTAATATATGACATAACCCTGTTTTGGCTCCAGTGTCATCATCAATTTCTTCTGTTTAGAGCCAGGTAAGCACTGAACCTCAGGAATTGGGGGCAGATCAGAAAATTTGTTGTGTAAATCATCAGGAATTGTCAGATCAACCTCTAAGAAGAGGCCATAGTCACTGTCATCAAAGTCCTGAAGATCTTCAATATTGAAATCTTCGACCCATTCAAGCCCTGCATATGGCAGTTTTTGCATCATAGCATAGCCATACAGGCTGTTGGCATCTACATACAGTATATAATTTGATGGCCGTGCTGGATCATAATCAGGCATATATTTGTTATTTGCTCTGGCATATCTCTGAGAGCATTGCACCATCCCCCCTCTTATACATTGCTCCATAAACAAGTACATATCTTGATCTTGGATTAGATCCAATTGCTTTTTAGTATTTAAAAACATTGCAGCCCATGCTAGGCCTGGGGCACTGTAAAAATACACTGGGTCCAGCTCATAATTTTGCATTGATGATTTTCTGAATGCCTGCAATATATCAGCTAAGAGGGTCACATCAAGTTTTAAATATGCCATGTGATAATCACCAAATGTCTGGCATTTTAAATTGTTTCACATCAACTGGGCATGGTGATAATCATCATAACTGATTCCAGATCCTCTGATTTTGCTGTAAAACTCTTCTTGTGGTGGCAAAGAACACTCATCAAATTTAGAAAAATCTGTAACATAATCATATGGATATACACCCTTCCGCCTAATTAATTTCAGGTCCTGATTTGGAAACAAGGCACATGTAATTTTGAATTGATCATCAGATAATTGAGTGGCCAGTGTAGCCAGGCTAGCCGATAAAATTCTGTAAGAATCAAGAAATCTTATGTGAATAGGAACACCATTAACTTTAATTATTTTGCTAATAGATATATATTTTTCATCATTTTCAGCTAAAATATTTAAATTCTGCTTGTCAAACCCCTCGTACCTGATCAGATGATGGAAATCATAATTGGATGCTCCATGGCAAAATATAGGGACAAATTTTGGTCTCTTGATCTTAATATTACAGCTATTACACAGGGCTTTTAAGAATTTACCATCTGTATGAGAATGGTGTTTCACCTTGATATTTGTATCTGAAAATTCAGAATCACATACCGGGCATTTTTCTGCATTGTTGAAATCTTCAATCTGTTTCTCTGTTAAAGGCAACATGGGTTTTGATTTTAATAAAATATTAGATGCTATGTCATGGCACTCATTTTCTATTCTATGTGGAAATTTTTTGATGGCATCTGGTCCCAAGTATGAATCTTTTTTAGTAACAACACCATCCTGTACAATCACATAATAAAAGCTGGAAGGTTCATGTAGCTGGTATGGTGTAATTGAAGATTCTTCAGGATCTGGATTGCAGAATGCAAGAGGTTTGAGGTTTGATTCAAAATCACAGACAATATATGCTGGGTGTTCCAACCGGGCTTCAAATTTTTTGAATTTGCAATTTTCACTTGGCATTGGCATCACCATATGAACAGGTTTATAGTTGCCACAGTATTTCAGATGCTCAATTAACTTGTTTTTGGCAATTTCTGCATTCTCTTCCCGAACCCCATTCACCATTTTTTGACCATAAAATACAGTTAAACATCTTCTGCACAACTTGAATATTGTATTGGATTTGTCTAGTTGTGTTCTCACTAAAGCTTCAAGATTATGTATCAGAGTGTAATGATATGTGCCATCCCCTTCAATTAAGAGCAGATCAATCGGAACAGCAGAATCATCATCAAATGTACTGATTCTGAAAGGTTATATCAAACAATTGCCACGGCCAGTGGAACAAATAAATACATTAATAGATAATTGTTTGCCATTGATATACCTGGCCTTTTTTTCAAATTTATCAATATTCTGAACAGACATTGGATATTCTAAACCCTCCATTGCTTCATTAAAAATATGTTCATGTTGTTTGTAATAATTTATTCTCTGAGGATTCCTTGAAACTGGATACATAGCAGCTAAAATACACCACAAAAAGCATTTCTGGTCGGTATTTTCAATATTAACCACGGCTCTTTTGTTTTTAATATTGGCCGGTAATGGCAGATATGTAGATCCTTGTAATGGGCTGAATTCAGAAATATTAACATATAACTTGTGTGGAGATCCGCATAGGCTCCATCCAGACTCTTTTGCTGCAAATTCAGAGTGTTTAATATTCAATTGATCTATCAACCTGCTTATTATTTTGTCTGAATTTGCATTTGAATATACCGGTACAGTTTCTGTTATGTGGGGCTGTGTAAATTTTGTGCCATTTGGCTTCTTATATTGTGTAAACAATTTGAGGGACAGCTTATAAGAGCTATTTTGTGCATTTAGAATTGCCTGCATATCAGGATTTACACTGTTCAAAAAATTCTCAATACCACATCTTGGCTCTAATACAAACCGGTAATCTCTTAATTGGCTATTAAAACTGCTATGGATGGGTTCATAGCGTGGCTGTTTTGATGGTCCAGCATTAACAGGTGCTTCATGCTTCCTTTTCAGACCAGATGTAGATGGTTGTGAGGGCAATGTTGATGACTGTGCAGAGCAAGTATTTTTATGTGTATATGTGAAGTATTGCATGTTATATTTTCTATGGCATTTAGGGCATATTTTTGTGGGAGTTCTGCATTTGTCTGGATTACAAATCTTTTGGTGCTTAGCCCAATTGGGGCTAGATATATTCTTATTGCATTGATTACAATATTTTGGACTTGGCATTTTTGTTGTTGTTTATTATATACAATTTCTTGGGATTCAAATCAAAATTCTATGCTTAATAAAAAATATCAGTTGGGTTCAGCACTGTGCTTTGTGTGTGTGTGTGTATATATGTGTGTGTGTGTGTGTGTGTTAATATTTTTTGGCTTTGGTATTTATATAAAATTTCTTGGGGTTCAAATCAAAATTCTATGCTTAATAAAAAATATCAGTTGGGTTCAGTGCAGAGAAAAAAACTGCATAGCTCTATGTCAATTAGTTCTTGAGATTTTGTATTTAGGAACCACTTTGGCCCCCCTGCCAAAAATTGGCTTTTATTGTATCAGTGTATATTGTTTCTATGACCTTACTTGGGTTATTCCGCCAAATTATATGCTTCAAGTCTCCTATACTTTGGTGGAGCCTGTTCAGGTTCTGCCCCCCACTTGTGGGTTCCACTGCCGATCCAGCAATGGTGAAGAATCTGCACTGTGCCCTGGCTTATATAGATTTACAGAGCCAATAGAAACGCTGCTTATTTAAACCAATCAGAATATAACACATAATCACATTATGTCATAAGCAACCAATCAGAAAACAACACGTATCTAATAATTTATTGGATAATAATTTGTTGCACAGCATGATGCAATATAAATAAACCAGAAATAGGCCACAACTTGGCCACAAGTGGACCGGAAGTAGTCAAACCGGAAGTGGACCGGAAGTGGACCGGAAGTAAATATGTGTGTGTATGTGTGTGTGTATGTGTGTGTGGGTGGGTGTGGGTGTGTATGTGGGTGTGTGTGTGTGGGTGGGTGTGTCTTGGCATAGTTTTAAGTGTGGCCAAAAAAATATCAAGAGGGGCATATTTTTGACAGGATTATGGACAACAATCTCACAGAAGTGCCTTTTATAAGTGTAGCCTCATCAATCTGAGGGGGCTCATACTTTCTCAGGAAATTTTTGAGGGCATTTTTACAAAAATCTTGGATTAGACAGGGTTCCACACTTGAGCAAAAAGCTCATATGGGCATGTTGAGCTAGTTTTAAGTATAGGCAAATCTGCTTGAGGGGGGTTCATACTTTCTTGAGTTTATAATACAGTCAATTACACTACTATGCAGAACTCGGTCTGAGAAGAAAAAAACGGGAAATTTTGTTTTTACGGGAATTTCCCGAGGAGTCATACTTTTTACGGGAAATCCCCGAGGAGTCATACTTTTTACAAAAATCTTGAATTAGACAAAATAGCACACTATAATCAAAAAGCTCTTATGAGTTTAATTTTAAATATGGTCAAAACAATATCGAGAAAGCCATATTTTTAACAAACTTATAGACAACAATTTAGCAGATTCAGGTTTATGCACATCAATCTGAGGGGATCATACTTTCTTGGAAACTTTTTACAAAAATCATAAATTATACACAATAACAATAAGATTTTATAAACATTTTGCCTTAGTTTTAAGTATTTCTATTCAGTCAAAAAACCTCATACTTTCTCGGAAGTTTTTTTTACAAAAATCGTAGGTTATACACAGTAGCAATAAGATTTTATAAACATATTGCCTTAGTTTTAAGTATTTCTATTCAGTCAAAATACCTCATACTTTCTCGCGCCAGTATTATAGTAAATTACACTACTAAGAAGTATGACTTCTTTTCCTGTCGGATAACGCTAGTCGTAAAATTTCGGAGTTCTTTGTAGTGGTTCCAATCGGCAACGTTGATCCTCCGTTTGAATGTCCTCAGAGCATTTTCTTGAATATGCATTAATAACTTGACATTAGGAGTTATCCGCATAACGCGCTTCCTCTTAACTCGGGCGGTTTTCATAGGTGCATGGCAATCAAATAAACGTACGATATTGGAGCTAAAAAAGCCTACTTTTTCATCAACCATATCAATAGATTGCAGTGTTTCCAACTGAACGTTTGTTATGTCTTCGGCAAAATTATCGAAAGAGGAGAAGCTTCTGTAATTCAAATATGTTCTCTCATTAGCGGTATAACGAATACTGTTGCAAATACCTTTAATTGTGTACTGTATTTATTTTTATGATGTTTTTTATTTTTATTTTAAAATCCAGGTTAAAAAGGAGTAGGTTAAAAACACTGATCTTGATGTAAACTGTAAACGGGTATATTGAAGGAGTTCAGAATTTCGTCGCTAGGTGGCAGCAGTTTGTGGCACTGTCACAAATAATGTGATTTTACTCAATAGATGGCTTTTGCTATACCTGCGTGTATAGAGAATAGGTAGTGGTATGAAAACGGATTATTACAACATTTTTTTTGTTGGTCTGTGTGATGATTGCTGCGGCAATAGTTATGTGATAAATTTAAGGATTTACGTCATTTTTGCGAACTTAAATTGGAAAGAAAAGTGATTGATATGAGGGAGAAGGAGTGAGCATAAAATCTCTTGAAAATAGAAGAAGAAGAAGAAGGATAGACGGGAACCGGAAATGGAGAGGGGGCTTCCGGAAAAAAGTAAACAGAAGGGAAAGGCTGTCAAAGAAGATGATGGTACAGGAATCGAACGTTATCGGGATTGTAAAGATAGTGCCAATTCTTAAGTCTATCGCCTTTTAAGCACTATACTTTGAGAATCAAGTACATGTACTTATATTAAGGCGAACGTCCAACAGATCGGAAGATGAACGGAATTTTCAACGGGCGACAGTAGTCACATGGTTTGTATTGTATGAAGACATGTGAGTACCAAAATACTGCTTATATCTGAATGGCAATTGGAGGTTTGTATTTGGAACTTTGAAAAATCCACGTCCTGGTGTTCTACGCATGCCGGCATATGTTTGGTGCGACTATGGCCATATTTCGCGTATTTTCCGCGTAAAATCCTGAAACATAACAAAGGGCATTGCACTGTTATTTTGAAATGCTACGAATTCGAAAATTGGATGAACTTTAAATCACTGGAAAGGAGTAAAATTTGGACTCATGTAGTGAAGAATTTAGCATTTCGTATATCTGTATGTTAAAATGAAAATGGTGAATTTCGCTCTCGGTCATGTGACTTTTCTCGAGCGTTTAAGCAAGTATTAGTAGAGGCATGGAACCTCTCATAGCTAATGACAGCTTTAAAATGTAAAACAAGTTGTTTGATAGCATGTTTTCGTGTAATAGTTAAATTTGAAATCCGTCTGATTTTTTTTGTAAGGAAGTCCATGTTGGGTGGTATATGTATGAAACATTTCAACTTGATTTGAGTGATTATTCAGATATGCTTGTTATATATAAAGGTGCAGGTGTACCTTCTGAAAATCTGTAAGTTATGGAGCAGTTGCTTATGTGGAACATTTACATGAACAGTGACGGAAAGTCAGTAACGTTGGGGGTCAACGTCTGTGTTTCTAAAAGCTATTGATACTCCTTTTTGTCAATAAACTGGTATTTTTGAATCGCGGTGTGGTATTTCACCTAAAGGTTTTTCCCAGTGTATATTTTGTATGTTGTGTACTAATGACTGTCTTCCCTTTCAGGAGGGGGGGGGGGGGATTCTAGTTCGCACTGGTCATTTAAGGTAACAAAAATCTATGCGAGTCATCATCAAGTAATGAGAGCGGTAGGGAGTAAGTTTTGATAAAACTAATTAAAATTCAGGAGAAGATTCGACCGTGGCACTTACCATTGCTACCTATGCTACAGGTTAGGCGAATTAAGACAGGTTTGTAGGTTTGATATATTGTTGGAAGTTAGGAAAAGGTCAGGAAGGTAAATAGGGATGAATGGATGAGTGTTGGACAAGCCTATCATAGGGAATTCGTCATAAAGAAGATTATGAGACTTAGTGGCTAAGTGGCTGCGGGTGTCTCTTTAAAAAAAAAAAAAAAAAATTGAAATTTCTAGTTGTGGGTAAAGATGGGTACAGAAGGGGATCCTGTGACCCTGGAGTCACTTCTAATGTTTATAAAAGATGGGAACGAACAGCTGAAAATTAGCTTAGGAAAAAGTAATGAGTCACTTAGGACAGAACTTAGGGACAGCTTAGAAAAAACTAATGAATCAGTAAGGGTGGAACTTCAAATGTATGGTGAGAGGCAAGAAAAAAATTGCCAAGATCTCAAACTGGAGTTGAAATCAGATATGTCTGAACTTAGGCAAAGGGGGGAGGATCTTCGGTTAAGTTTATCACAGTATAGAGTTGAGTGTATGTCTAGAGCAGAAGCGATGGAAAAAATATGTACCTAAGTTGTTGACTGATAGTGCCAAATTGTGGTATAATGAACAAAAGTTGAATCTGACTTCATATTCAGACTTCAAAAAGGAGTTTTTAGCGCATTATGAAAGCTCCCGATGGAGAAGTTCATGTTTGGCTAAAATACTCAACACACAATATGTAAAATCGTCGAATGAATCTGTATTAAATTTCTTTTCAAAAAACTTCAAACTTTTACGGTCAATACAACCAAAGGCTGAAGAGTCGCACATCATAGCCCAACTTGGCACACTGTTGCCATATAAGTTGAAAGAGCATTTCGTTATGATGGACGTTAGTACTTTTTCAGATGCGATACATGTAATAGAAAATTATGAATCCTTGAGAGAAGTAATGGTTAAGAATGATCCAACGCCCAATTCCAAGTCCAAAGCATTTAAGGGGGGGATTAGTAAAGTCTCCGTCTCTCCAGCTGTAATGGATAAGTCGTTGACTCAGGAAAAAACTGATATAAATAGTCAGTTAAGTAGTAGTTGTAATAATTCACGCGTGAGTCCCAAACGATCTAGAACTTCGCAAAGCAGAATTAGCAATTCAGAGGGTTTTTCTTCGGGAAACGAAATGCGACTCATGCCGAAGGGGGTGGCGTGAGTTGTCTTCGTGGTAATCCTCCTGTGAGTAGCGTTTCAGTGGGTGGCAAGACGAGACCTGAGGATTGTGGTAATGGGGATGGTACACATCAGCCACTTTTAGAAGATAAACAGCTGATTGGTGACAGTATGATAATCAGATTGGCTGAAAAATTTGGGGGATACTCGGCGAAGTATGAAGGAGGAGTGAGAAGGATTGGCATGGCTGTAAGTGGACAAACGAGTGAGCATTTGAATCAAAGACTTCGATCGTGTTCAAAGGTAGCTGACTCCGTAGTAGTGTTGATAGGTACTAATGATGTCATGAAATTCATGTCAATAGACAAAATTAAACGCAACCTGACTGAGACATTAAGTTTGCTGTCTGCTAGAACCAAAGAAATACATTGGCTCACGCTACCTCCAATACCTAGAACTATGTTAGATAAGTCGACGTATGGTAGGGAGAGATGGGAGGAAGTAAATAAACACATTCTTTCGTTTCATAATGGGGAAACGGTGAAGGTCTATGATATATCTCAGGTGTTCTTTGATTACAAAGGGAATATCAGAACAGATTTATTTGAGGAATTTTTAGGCAATCCTGCTAATCAAAAAATAGATAGGATTCACTGGAATCGCAAAGGTATGATCCAGGTGTTAAGTCAGTTGAGACGACAGGAAGTTTTTAAGTCAGTTGGTAAAAATGAATCGAATTATAATTTTCAGACCAGGAATAATGGCAAAGTAGACTCAAGTGTTTATAGCTCGAACGGGGTCGAAAATCGCGACGGTTCGGGAAACTACTTCGGTACTCTCACCAACAAGCAGGGGGTGAGAGGAAATTGAACAACTCTGCTGTGTTTTTTGTACATATGGATGATGATAGTGAAAATGATGAGGTTAGTTCAAATGAGATTCTTGCACCGATAAATGTAAAATTTTGTAAAAGGGCTTCTGCCATGGTAAAGGTCACCATACTTGATCAGCAATTTGTAGCTTTATGCGATAGTGGAGCTGAGGTCTCAATTATGTCGTTCAATGTTTGGAAGAGATTATCATCTTTAATTTCAAGGCCCAGATTGGAGTCCGCAAAAGGCATAAAACTAGTCGACTACTCCGGTTCCAAATCTAAGACGACAGAGGGTCTTGCTCAAATGTTGATTAACCTAGGGGGGTGTAACCTTTATGTACAGTTTGTGGTGGTAAAGAAATTGAATGTAGATATAATATTAGGATTGGATGTGATATATGGGGTTCAGGGAGAATTGAACTTTGATCGGAATGCTTTCTTCTATAATACACCCAATGGAAGAATTTTTCAGCGCTTCGTTCCACTTCAGGAACTTGGTAGCTTGGATCAAGGGTTAGGGGTAGGAGAAGTTTGTCTAGAATCGCTGTCCCATGGAGAGGAGATGGTGGATTTCGAGTCTAAGATAGAACGCGACCATTGCTTAAATAAACAACGTCAACTTTTTCTGGATATGTTAAAATCTTTTGAATCCATATTTTCAGAAAAGCCAGGTCTTTGTACGGAATACGAGCATAAAATGGAGTTGGACACTGACCAACCGGTCGTGACTAGAAATTATACAATACCTCTAGCTTATCGGGAGAAGGTCAGGAATCAAATACAACTGATGCTCTCGTGGGATATCATTGAATTGTCAGAATCCACATATCATTCTCCTCTCCTAGTAGTCCCAAAACCAAATGGAGACATAAGATTATGTGTCGACTTGAAAAAATTGAACCAACATGTACGGTTGAAACAATTAGCACCATTAAAAATTGAGGAATTGTTGTCCTCTTTTCAAAATTGTAAGTATTTGACTTCACTTGATCTTGGAAACGCGTACTGGCAAGTTTCGTTACACCCAGATAGCCGAAAATACACGGCCTTTTCGTTTGAAGGAGTGTTATATCAATTTCGACGGGTGGTATTCGGATCGGTGAATGGAACGGCAGTTTTTGTCGACGTCATGAATAGAGTATTAGGTTCTTATTCAGACTTTGTGGTGATTTATGTCGATGATATTATCATCAAGTCACAAGATTTTGAGTCACACGTAAAACACGTTAGCATGGTCCTTTCCAGGTTGAGAAAGGCTGGTTTCACTTTGAAGCTGAGTAAATGTAGGTTCGTTGTAAGTGAATTGAAGTTCCTGGGACACTTGATTAGCACGGAAGGTTATAAAAAGGACCCGAGTTATGTTGAAAGTATTCTCAATTTGGTGAGACCGAGTAATTTGAAACAGTTGCAAAGAGTATTAGGTTCTTTTAATTGGCTTTCCAAATATGTCCGGAATTTTGCTTCCGTGGCATCTCCTCTTTACGACTTACTCAAGCAGAAGACAAAATGGAGATGGACAGATGAGGCCGAAAGGTCCTTTGAGAAACTAAAAGCTTTAGTGGCCCAGGAAGTTGTATTGAATTACCCGGATTTTGAGCAGACGTTTTACATTCAAACTGATGCATCATTAATAGGTATCGGCGGATATTGTTATCAAGTCAAGGGTGGAGATATGAGGCCACTAGGATTTGTAAGCCGATTGCTTAAGTCTTATGAAAAGGCGTATACTTCTACCGAAATTGAGGTACTGGCTATTCTGTATACTATCAGCAAATTCGCTACATATCTAAAGGGCAGAAGATTCATAATTGTCACTGATCATAAATCTCTGACATGGCTGGAATCCGCTCACACCTGGAATGCCAGATTGACTCGTTGGTTTCTGCAAATTCAGCAGTATTCATTTCCAGTGGTGTATTGCAAAGGTTCAGAGAACGTGCTAGCGGATTTACTCAGTCGAAATTTACCAGATGCTGATGACTTTCATTATTTGGTTAATATTGCCGCTTTCACAAGAGTAGATCAAGATATTTTCCCATCAAAATTTCTAATCGAAGCCCAGTCGGAAGATATCACACTTAATGAAATAATCAAACATTTGAGAGGAAATGAGGACAAAAGGGACACTCGTTCGAGAACATGGAATCAAACATATTGCTTGAAGGATGACATATTATGCATCAAAGATTTTCATAATACGTCTAAGGTTCGAGTTTGCGTTCCTGTGAAGATGATCGGTAAAATACTGATTCACTACCATGACGAGCAAGGGCATTTTGGTGCCGCAAAAACTTTGGCTCGCATTTATCAGTCTTTCTTCTGGAAAGGGATGAGATCAGACGTAAAGTCATACGTTAGAGACTGCGAAACATGTTTGCGCACCAAGCCAAATAAGCACCCAGCTAAGTTTCAAGCCCGAACTCATGTCACTGACAAGCCCGGTCAAGACCTGTTCGTAGATTTACAGGGACCCTTTGCTTCTGGTCCAAAGAGAGAGAGATTTCTATTCACGATTTTGGACTCGGCCACTAGGTATCTCGTTGCTTACCCAATAGTTAACAGTAATGCTAAGACAGTTGTCAATAAATTGGTAAATGTTTATTTTGTGCATTTGGGAGTACCGAAAAGAATTATTGCTGATAATGGTCCACAAATTCGATCAAATTACTTTCAAGAATCAATGAAAGCTTGGGGGGTGAATGTTTTATACATACCGGTTTATCACCCTAGTACTAATATGGTCGAGCGATACCACTCAGAGCTGAACAGACTTATGAGAGTGCTATGCTCAAGTAATCATGCTAAATGGCCAGAAAGGGTGGCTCAAGCTTTGCATCTATTGAATAGTTCAATTTCTTCCCAAACGGGATATTCTCCGGAAGAGTTGCGATTGAACGTGACTAAGGGGATTATCGATTCGCCAATAGTAGATCATGTACCAGACAATGGTACCTGGAACGCTAAATTATTGATGGCAAATCTTACTAGTTCTGGCAAACGGAAGAAAAGGCTCCAAAAACTCAACCAGGAAAAGGTAAATCATTCAGTCATTAGGGAAGGCGATCTAGTTTTTATCAAAAGTCATGCTCTTGGGAACTTGGGTGAAAAGGTAATTAAAAAATATTGCGAGTTGTTCCTTGGTCCTTACCTATGCATAGTAAACAATCACAATTCAACTTTAGAATTGGTGGATTGTAACACAGGTGAGCGGATCACGAACCAATCCATAGAAAATAGTAAACTATGGAAATGTTCTCAGGAAAAACGACTTAAATGGATTGACAAAATGTTGAATTCGGGTTTCATAGACGAAAATCAGTTCGATCGCGTGGTAACTGACTTTGCCAAGTCAGAGGATCATGTGAGAAATGATTCGAAATAAGGTCTAGGAGACAAGGATGGGAGTGGGTTAACTGACTCTGGTGGGCCAAGTAACGTCTTACCTGCGGCGGGTTAGTAACCAAGTAGGGAAGATAATGCGGCGGGCTAGCACAGAGATCGGTGGTCTGGCTCCTTTCTTCTCAGTTATTCCAATGCTTCAATATTCGTAAGTCCAATGAGCACTTGAAGTTCTTGCATTTGAGGGAATGCAAGATTTTGTACAATTGAGAGAGTAAATGTTATGAGTATGATAGAGTTTGGAGCTAAGTATTGTTGTAAAATGATTAAACTGTGAAGCGATGTATTGACTAAATCTTAAATTTGAAATGAGAGGTGTAGTGCACCGTCGATGTATGGTTGCAATGGGTTCAATGAAGGCCTCGGATCTTCTTCCTCTGTTTCGAAAATTTGGGAAAGCATACTCAGGTACTCAAGGTCCTTGAAGCTTAAGGGGCAAAATTGGCTAAATTCTTTGTGAACGGGGTAACGCAGTTGCGAGTTTCAAGCTAGATAGTGCCCGCGGCGGACTATTAGTCAAGTGGACATCACCTTGCGGAGGAGCGGTACGTGACTGGATATTCCATTCCTGAATTAATGCTTGTTGAGATGCTCAAGCAAGTAATGACCGGTACGAACTGAGAATCCCAACTCTCGGGGGAGATCTCGAAAAATTTGGTCAGTATAATGAGTAATTTGGATATATGTAAAGTAATTTAATCTTTGTGTTTGGTAAATAGTCTGGTCCGGTATTAGAGACCTGGATACAAATGATGTAATGTGATGGAGTGAGGTAATTTGAATGGGTTCTGCCCATGTTGGGCGCCAATTATAACGAATACTGTTGCAAATACCTTTAATTGTGTACTGTATTTATTTTTATGATGTTTTTTATTTTTATTTTAAAATCCAGGTTAAAAAGGAGTAGGTTAAAAACACTGATCTTGATGTAAACTGTAAACGGGTATATTGAAGGAGTTCAGAATTTCGTCGCTAGGTGGCAGCAGTTTGTGGCACTGTCACAAATAATGTGATTTTACTCAATAGATGGCTTTTGCTATACCTGCGTGTATAGAGAATAGGTAGTGGTATGAAAACGGATTATTACATTTTTTTTGTTGGTCTGTGTGATGATTGCTGCGGCAATAGTTATGTGATAAATTTAAGGATTTACGTCATTTTTGCGAACTTAAATTGGAAAGAAAAGTGATTGACATGAGGGAGAAGGAGTGAGCATAAAATCTCTTGAAAATAGAAGAAGAAGAAGAAGGATAAACGGGAACCGGAAATGGAGAGGGGGCTTCCGGAAAAAAGTAAACAGAAGGGAAAGGCTGTCAAAGAAGATGATGGTACAGGAATCGAACGTTATCGGGATTGTAAAGATAGTGCCAATTCTTAAGTCTATCGCCTTTTAAGCACTATACTTTGAGAATCAAGTACATGTACTTATATTAAGGCGAACGTCCAACAGATCGGAAGATGAACGGAATTTTCAACGGGCGACAGTAGTCACATGGTTTGTATGTATGAAGACATGTGAGTACCAAAATACTGCTTATATCTGAATGTCAATTGGAGGTTTGTATTTGGAACTTTGAAAAATCCACGTCCTGGTGTTCTACGCATGCCGGCATATGTTTGGTGCGACTATGGCCATATTTCGCGTATTTTCCGCGTAAAATCCTGAAACATAACAAAGGGCATTGCACTGTTATTTTGAAATGCTGCGAATTCGAAAATTGGATGAACTTTAAATCACTGGAAAGGAGTAAAATTTGGACTCATGTAGTGAAGAATTTAGCATTTCGTATATCTGTATGTTAAAATGAAAATGGTGAATTTCGCTCTCGGTCATGTGACTTTTCTCGAGCGTTTAAGCAAGTATTAGTAGAGGCATGGAACCTCTCATAGCTAATGACAGCTTTAAAATGTAAAACAAGTTGTTTGATAGCATGTTTTCGTGTAATAGTTAAATTTGAAATCCGTCTGATTTTTTTTGTAAGGAAGTCCATGTTGGGTGGCATATGTATGAAACATTTCAACTTGATTTGAGTGATTATTCAGATATGCTTGTTATATATAAAGGTGCAGGTGTACCTTCTGAAAATCTGTAAGTTATGGAGCAGTTGCTTATGTGGAACATTTACATGAACAGTGACGGAAAGTCAGTAACGTTGGGGGTCAACGTCTGTGTTTCTAAAAGCTATTGATACTCCTTTTTGTCAATAAACTGGTATTTTTGAATCGCGGTGTGGTATTTCACCTAAAGGTTTTTCCCAGTGTATATTTTGTATGTTGTGTACTAATGACTGTCTTCCCTTTCAGG
Source organism: Lepisma saccharinum (assembly GCF_977018435.1). Lineage (NCBI taxonomy): Eukaryota > Metazoa > Arthropoda > Insecta > Zygentoma > Lepismatidae > Lepisma > Lepisma saccharinum. The sequence continues at coordinate 13,649,285 of NC_139254.1, read as the reverse complement.
AGGGGGGGGGATTCTAGTTCGCACTGGTCATTTAAGGTAACAAAAATCTATGCGAGTCATCATCAAGTAATGAGAGCGGTAGGGAGTAAGTTTTGATAAAACTAATTAAAATTCAGGAGAAGATTCGACCGTGGCACTTACCATTGCTACCTATGCTACAGGTTAGGCGAATTAAGACAGGTTTGTAGGTTTGATATATTGTTGGAAGTTAGGAAAAGGTCAGGAAGGTAAATAGGGATGAATGGATGAGTGTTGGACAAGCCTATCATAGGGAATTCGTCATAGCGGGGTTCTCATAAACTAAGTCGATGTTCGTGACACAATGATCTGATTTACCGATAGGCACTGTGACGTCGGTTGCATGTATTCTGGTAACATCATCTATTACTATAATATCTAATAGCGTTTCGCTAGTTTCAGTTATGCCCGCTGGTTTTGTTACAACTTGTGTTAGCACGAAGGAAGATATTAGCGATTTTAGAAACAGCGTTTCTGATTTATTTAGTTGTAAAAAATCGCAATTTAAATCACCGAGCAACAAGAATCTATCGACGGACGGGTAGGCTATATTTCAGATATCACCTCCTCGAGTACCGACAGTTTAGAGTACTCTACATTGGGTGGCCGATAAACATGCCAAGTCGCACATTTTTGTAATATAATAGGCTATGAAACTTACCGTTTCGACATCATCGGTGTTCACTCCGATCTCTACTTTCTGTATCTTTAACCCATATTTGTAATACACAAAAATTCCACCTCCCCTCTTGTTACTTCTGCTTTGTGTGATTACTTCGTAGCCCGGCAAGCTAAATGCAGACTGTGGTGTGGAATCGCTTATCCAACCTTCCGTGATTACACATACGTCTAAATCCTACTTACGTATTACATAATTTAATTCGTCCAATTTCGGAAGCAATGACCTCGAATTTAGGTAAAAATGGCAAAGGAAAAAATGGCAACGGAAAAAATGGCAAAGTGAAAATGGCAAGCGGAAAAAATGGCAAAGTGAAAATGGCAAGCGGAAAAAATGGCAAAGGGAAAAAATGGCAAAAGGAAAAAATGGCAATGGAAAAAATGGTAACGGTAGAAATGGCAAGAATAGAAATGGGAAATGCAATATATTCTGATTTTGTGTGAAAATTGAGAAATTATGTCTAGCGTTGCATCATTTGTAATTAAATATAATATAATTTTGATGTCTTAACACTTTCTTTGAAGAGATAAATTGTATTTGATGTTCCCAAAAATTATTATTATGCCTTTTAAATTCTTCATTCTTTAATGTGGTAGAACTTGCGGCTCCTATAAAATTACTATAAAATCACATGTTAATGAAAGGTGACCTTTGTGAATAATTTCAAGCATGTGAAATTTGTGCAAATTGATTACAGTGCTAACAAAAGAACATTGGAGGATTTCTTACGAGGAGTTTCACATAACCTAAAGTTGCAATGCATGTAAAGTGACGAAATCAATGGTGATGCATATTGTTAGTTAAATAATTGTAAAGTGACGAAACCTATGGTGAATATATACTATCTTTGTTAAATACTGCATCAATGTTTTTCTTCCTTCCGAATTAAATATGATTTGCTTATAACAATTATTTATATTTCCCTAGTTTTGGAACCCAAACGCATCCACTGGATATGTACAATAAATAACAATTGTTGCTGTAAACCAAGTGAAAGTTTCAGAATACGTGCCTCTGACTTTTTGCCTTTGTGTCGTTCGCATTCTAAAAAGGAAGAAGAATAAGTCTGTAGTAGTCGTATTCTGATACCTTGTTACGTTCATGCAATCATGTAAGATTGATTTCGAACTGTAGAAACGAACATTTTATTAGGTTTGGTAACCTTATTCGGTAATATAGTGTATAAATTATCATAAGTTAATTTCACACGTATCAGGTATTGCATTCTTAAGAACCTGATGAATACTCTTTACAATTTACATGTGAATTTCTTATATCAATTATTTATGATTTGCTTTTCTTTTCTTCTTGTCGGCATTTTTACTTTCGCCATTCTTACTTTTGCCATTTTATCCGTTTGCCATTTTTTCCGTTGCCATTTTTTCCTTTTGCCATTTTTACTTGGACATTTTTTCCGTTGCCAATTTTTCCTTTGCCATTTTTACCATGACCTGAAGTTAGCTTCTCCCGCGCGGAAGAATGAGACATTTGACAACGTCTGCGCTGGCGAAGGGTCAGTGTCGCCTGGAAGGTTGAGCGACAAGAGGGGTGCCTTGTTTACAGTTTTGGAATTGCAAGGAATGCAGGTTGTCTTCATGCTATTCTGTGCTACCCACTATTGAGTGCAAAAAAAGATTGACAACTTAGCAAAGACTTACCTCTGCCAAGAGCATACAGCAGATGCGACCCCATACCAAACGTAGTTTTACGAATTTCTAGCATCACTGACACATAACTCTTAACACTATGATCACCGATTTAAACTTTGGTTGCACACTTTTGCTACTGGAGGCGGGGGGGATGATAAAAGTGAAAAAATCAAATAATAAACAAATAATAATAAAGAAAAAAAGAGTAAAAATTTTTGATAAAAAAAGATATATATATATATACACACACAGATAGTTGTTAAATGATGTTGTTTAAAGTAGTTTCATTTTTTAGCTGCTACGGATTGATAAGATTTTAGTTCGGTAGATAAAGATGAAGATGCACTATAGTTAATACACATTTACACTAAAACACAAACACAAAGTGTTCATGAAAGTCGGGGGGGAGGAGGTGGCTAGGGTACGATCATAGTAGATCCAGTTCTCTCATGCGTGATGGTGTTCTTTCTGCCGTTCTCTGTACGGACGACGTTCCTTCCGTCCTCGGTGTAGCAGTTTCGTCGGCCGAACTTGTCCTTGGCCGCACGTAAGATCTCGGCTGTGAGGGACTCCGTGATGAATATGGAACTCCCTGCTTCTTTGAGTTTTTCCTTGGAGGACCATACCAGGTGACGGGTCCTATATGACGCAAACTTGACGATGATGCCTCGCCTTCCTTCCTGCAGGGCGTCGACCACAGAGCGATTCGGCTTCCCCAAGCGATGGCATCGGGCAATGTCCTCGCTTTTCACGTCCAGCTGTAGCGTCTTCTGCAGATCGTCAAGCACCTTTTCTTCTACGTTCTCCTTTATTTTCTCTTGAATTCCATGGATCAGCAGACATTCACTGTCCATTGCTACCTTGAAGGAAGCTAACTCGTCCCGCACTTCCTTTTTAAAATTGTTGAGGCGATCGCTGAGTCCCTGGTCCTTTCCGGAGGCGCGTGGCATGTTGAGTTGGTACGCCTGATTTCGAAAGCGAACGGGAGGATCTGTATGGGAATGAAAACAGCCTAACTTGTGACTTATCTTCTTCGATTATATACTTCTACCAATGGATGAGCGTATTTGGTGTTCTATACACACTTATACAACTTTTGTTTATGTGAACAAAAGTCCAGCTACCTAATATCCAGCAAAAAATAACGTAAAACCCGGAGCCGATGTAAACGTCACTAACTGTCGAGCGCCATATCTTTACATCACGATAGGGACAAATGGAAGGCCTGTGTAGCTGCAGCCATGAACCTTCGGGTTTAAGAAGGCTAGAGACTAAGTGAGTGAGTGTAATTGGAGTGGTTGCTTCCAGGCTAGCTACTATCCAGAGATAACCCTTGACTTGATTTGCACGGACTGCCATGTCATTCAGATTGGTGCAATGGAAGATGATCTAAGCTCGAGAATTACCGACCTGTAGATTTTTAGACTGGGGAGTTTGTACAACGTTGGTACAAACGGGTAAAAAGCAATTACTTTTTCATAAATTATGCATTTTCTACAGTGTCTCTGGGAGATGCCTATATTTATCCAGTTTGGATATTTTTATCTGACCTTTGGATTGTCCCTAAAGATAACGACGCCAGGGATCGCGGATTCAAATCCCGACCTGAACATGGCTGTACTTTGTGAGTGTCCCTTATAATCTTTCTCATCATGCCATCACTCATCCTCATCGTCGTGATTAGCAAAAATTGACAGAAAAGCGACACTAAATTTTATAAAATCAGATCAAATATTACTCCAAAATTATTTCTACATGTAATGCTATAGTGGGGTCAAGTTGTGATTGCACGCGATATTTAATCTGGAAGCGACTGCGCGGCAATCGCAACTTCAGGATAATATTGAAGACCCACGCTATATATCACAAATTACAATTTGTGTCGCACTTCTCGCACGACAATGCAGGAGTCAACAGGCAAAATCGGCTAGAAGCGCGAGACAAAGCCCTGTAAGAAAATATACACACAATATATATATGTAAATATGCGTATAAAGTCAAAGTCCAGCAACGAATAACACGCTGTGCCTTCTTCATTGCGTTAATTCGTCCTCGTAAATTCCTATCTTATTCACCCTCCTTATTGTATACGTCTACGGTTAGCAAAGGTACCTTTGACTTCAAATTATAGTTACCTCGTATATATTTATATGTTGGCTTACTTACTATAGATTCAAGGTAAGGTAAATCCACAACTTATGTTTGTCAATTATCAACAACAAAATGCATTACTCAATTAATATATATATATTTCGTAAACAACAAACAACTCATAAAAGAGTCCAGCATTAACAAGTCGGCATAAGTCAAATTGCAATTTCACAAAGACGACGTGCGTCCACGTCAAAAATTCCTGACACGTCCTGCGTGTACGTTTAAATTCATATCAGTTAATCAAACACCATTAACAAGACGTAACAAGTACGCGTACGTGTCTCTAACCTTGATCCAATTAAATAATATGCATTGACAATTAGACAATACCTTTCAGCTGTCTTCCAGACGTGTTAAATACACTGCAAGTCTTCATTTATTTATTGTCACGCTAATTTACTTTACTATAGTCGTTTTTCCCATTCATTAATATTATCCCAATTCTCCCGACTTTTAATGCTACCATTTAAAATTGGAAAGATGTGAATGGAACAATGGTCCCGAATCAACTAATGGAAGGGTGGAAGGTTCGTAGATTTTATTTTTGTAAGCAACGAACTTTAACCAAAAGCCTTGGGCGATCAGACCAAAACGTCAAACGTGGGTCGAAGAATTACATTACAAGATCGACGAAATGTAATTAATACGTTCGTCCACTCAAAAGGGGAGTACACTAGTTAAGTGATCATTTACGTCCACAATAAATAGTATTTTGAATCCATGGTCAAGCAAAAGTTATGCAATTCAGTTCTCGCTAATTTGGTCAATAGTTTTTCTTAGTTCACTTAGTACATTCACTGCACCCAAAAAGGCGACACAAACAAGGGGGAGGAAGGGGAATAAGAGTACAAAAAAAAGGTTTTTTTAACGGCACCTTATGCGTGATAAAAAGAGGCAAAGGGGGGGGGGACTTGGAACGATGGCACGATGTTATTAAGTCCCTATAGCACAGCAGAGAGTTTTTACGTACCTAAACCAACGGTGTTCAGCCTCTATAGCCATGTAATGCAGCACTCCGGTTATTGTCCTTATTCTCTTAGTAGTGGCCCATTTCACGAGTGACACGCAAGGAAGGCTTCCGTCCACCAAGGCAGCATGCTAGGTGCGCCTCTCGCCGGCCAAGTAGAGGCAAAGGGTTTGTTGCCGTTCCGTTCCAGTCGATAGAAGCGACTCTGAAGCACTGCTGAGGTTTTACGCCCAGGCCGCTTGTACCGAGTCTGCCGCTAGAGGCAACACCGGTAGAGCTATCGAGGACAACTGCCTCTGCTGGCCGAAAATTGAACTATGGATGTTTACGTCAAATTTTCTGTTTATGTAATGTTTATAATATGTGGATATTAAAAACGTTACATACAGAAGATGTTTTATAGTCACAGATCGACAGTAAATTGCTTCATGTGGCCACGTGGTGCTTTAAGTAACTACCAAAGCACGATTTGATGTGTAATGGTACGAGGGGAGACTTACTTATTGAGTTGATGTTTTTCAAGGCCACTTTGTGCACAGTAAGGCTAATCGGGACTGGACTTACAGTTTAAAGTACAATCCGAACCACTATGTGCCTCCTCGAACCCGAGACCCCTTGATTACAAGGCGACGACGCTACCAATACGCCATCGGGCGTGAATGTGAATTGGTCGTCCATCACTTCCTTCTGCGTTGTGCGCCCACCGAGTCCGGAGCGGAGCGGAAACGTGTGATCAAGCTCGTCCACTGAGGTGGAAGCGAGACGAAACGAAATCCCCTTCTGGTGAAGTATGCTCCCCCAGTTCGATTAGCCTCTCTGTGCATAAAGTGGACCTAATCAACCAATGAAACACAAAATAAAGTTCAGTGTGAAAGAATAGGTTGCATTTGGTCAGCTTGCCTTCTCAACTCCTCGTTCGAAACTACAGACTGAGCAGGTTGTTGTTTTCAAATTCCGCCTGATACTGACTTTACCGATACACATGGCCTTAGTGGCGAGATCCCCAAAACACGCATGATAAGTGACTGGAGGTCCAAGGCACAAATCCTCCCCTTCCTTCCCTAACTCCACACCTATTGATGGGAAGGAGAAAATAAACTTTCGCCTACGGAAATCCATAGCCTTCTCCAGCGGAAGAATTTCTCCCCGCTTCCGCATCAGTTGGCAAGCTTGCACTTGGTTGCATGTATATCCTCAATGCCGCTTGCGCATGCTATCTGCTATCTAAGGCCTGTACAACGTATTTTGACTTCTTTTAAGGCCATACACATAATTGACGTTACTTTCAACCGTCGTATAGATTTAGGTTGAAATTATTTTCATGAAAAAATACGAGGGTACACAGTTGTTGAAATGGCAACATATCTTTTCCATAAAACTACCAAAGCGACTGACCTTGAAGTGACTATAACACCTTGATGTAATATACTGCTGCTGTGAGTACATGATTCCAAAAAACAAGCAAACATACAGTTGAGAGCATTGTTTTTGAGATAGCATGCGAGGAGATCACCCTACCGTAAGGGTGATGCTGAGAATGTCAAGGAAGCGTATCCCTCGTAGTAGTTCTTTAATTTTTTTAAAAACAAATCTCAGTCAAACAGACTCATGTCTGGCAATGAAGGGGCGTCATCTATTACTTATCAACCCCACTTCTGTAGCAAGAATAACCCCTTCATACGCATATGCCAGCACCAGCATCACTTTCACATTTGCAGGTTCTGGTTTCAGTTTTGTGGACGAGGTGAAAACGGATGATGCCATTCATTTGGGGAGTGAGACATTTTAGTGCCAGATATCTTGGTGGAGACATTTTGGTGCTATGACTTTTTGGTACTACGTAATTTTGGTTCGTTTGCCTTTTGGTGCAGCAACATATTTTTTGCGTAAAGAGACAAAATTACTGTTCTTTAATTGCTCTTCATTATATTTCTCACATGCAAACAATGTTACATGCAAAAGTCATGGACACACCTCGTAAGTCGCGAACAATGTTTCCCTTAGCACCCACAAGTATTTAATTTAGAACACGACAGTCTTTGCACTTCTTTGTTGGCCGCTCGGTTTTTCAGCATTTTAGCTCTTGAGTGCTACTTCTGGACGCAGGAACCATCAAATCGTCGGATGGAGAGTTGAAATATGGGATTGGAACCCTCGATGTCCTCTCCCCGCAGCATTGTTTCTTAACTCAATTTAGGATAGCTTCGTAGGGATTCCAAAGTAAGTCTGCTGCATGCGTTCACGAATTTCACCACTTCCAGTGTGGACGCTGGCCTTGAGCTGCTTCAGGGAGCACTGCCATTACATTTTATCATTGCTGGCCTGTTCTTTTAAGTGCGAAAATCCATGAGAAATTAGTTTCTTCATCTATTTTGTATTTCATAAGGAAATGACTTACATTTAGTGTTTATAGTTACTGAACTATATCCAGAGCTTAGAGTTGAAAGTGTGTGTAATAGAGAAAGACACAAAATGTTTAGCACCAAAATGCCTAGGCGACTAAGTGTGTGGAACCAAAATTACCTAGCAACAGATAGTCCTGTAATCAAAATGACAGCACCAAGATATCTGGCACGAAAATATCTGGCACCAAAGACCCATTCATTGCTTGCCTTTTCAATTCATGTTCGAAGGATCTATCCCACTTTTCGTCATTGCAATGCACTTTATTCCAGATGAATGCGTACACATTCCCATCTGTGCAACTTCTGCACTTCGGTAAGATGATATTGGACCCACTTTCTTTGGTATATCACGTATGCTCCGGTCCTTCGTTAATATGTGAAAGCCTACACAACTGATGGTGAAATGAAATGTTCAATGCAACTCCTAATGCTTTACATCCATCGGCGGTCATTTTCAAGCAACGTGCGAAGTATTGATATGTTGTGGTAGACTAAATGGCCAATGGTCTGTTTTTCACAATATGGTGATCATGAATTGACATAGAAACGTCAATAGTCGGAGGAGAACATATGCTTTGCATCAACAGAATTCAATTTCTTAAAAGAAGACAGGACGTGGAATAAAAATTAATGAAAATCGTGATGGGCAATTTGTCTACTATAATCTTTGCCGTGTACTGTACAAGGGTGCCCTCCGCAGTAGTATTTGGTGCTGATTTGCTACCACCTTGAAATGACCTTGCCCATCTGGCCACGCTGTGGTACGGAAGAACTAAATCACCACAAGCTTCTTGCAATCCCTTGTAAATTCAGACGGGCTAAATATAGTATTTTTATGCACAAAGAGCACTAAACGTGACGTAATTTTGGTCGTCCCTAGCTGCCATGGGTCTGTAATACATGAATTTAGATTTTTCCACAACCTTTTATGTTTCCTCTTGTTGCGACTTGCGGATATGTGTAATTCAACGACGGGAGTAGGAATCGCAGCAACTCACCAAATTACAAAGAAAAAATGTATTGAGTGAGTAAGCTCATGATATTTATTTATTATTATAAACTATGCCCATCCGATAACTTAATATTAACACCTGTTTAAGTTGTACATTCCCCCCCCCTTATTTACGTCCTTTTGTTTTGGGTTACAATAATTTTAAAATTATAATTCCTGTAATTAAGAAAGCCCTAGAGGTTGCGAGACATGAAACAGAATATAAAATATTTTTAATAACTATTCTTCTCGTTAAATATGTAAGTATAAAATAGAGAACCATATTTACTAGCCATGAAGAAAAGTATTATAACACATAAATAAAGGAGTCAGTTATTAATAACAACTATAACAATAAAAATACAGTCTCGTGGAATTATTATGTATTATTCTTTACCAGATTCACAAGAATAATGAACTTAAATTGTGATAATTGCAAGTGACGTAAACAAGTGCTGTGCATATTTTAAGGCTTTTTGAGTTCCTATATAATTTCTGTTGTTGACGATTGTCTTATTAAAAATCTTATGTTCACAGCACTGATTATTTATCTATCATGTTCCGACATATTTTCTGAGGATAAGATGAAATTAAACTTGCAATTTTATTTAATAACAGCACGTTCAGCATTAAATTCCCCATGTATTTAAATGGGAGAAGTGTGGGGACACGGCAGGGGAACAGGCCCATTCCACCCTACTGAAAGGTGAGGCACATGTTTTAAGCGGCAGCTGGTGTTGAATACTCAATAAAAAATATCAATTGAAGGGCTTTGGTATAAAACATGGTAAGTGACATTTTGGTAATTTTTGAATTACAAAGTAAAATGTGCCATCCTTCAATTTTCGAATGAAATTGCCATGTCTTACAATTTGCATTTAACTCAATGAAGCCTTCTAAAATTGGTAAACGCAACATGAAAACAATTTATCTACAGTATAGCATCTAATAACCATTTTTCTTAATGACCTGAGAAATGACTAAAAAGTCACTTACCATGTTTTACACCCGAACCCTTCAATTAATGTTATTTCTCTTGTTATATTAGGGCCACAATGTATCATTTCGCATGCGAGAAATCACGAACCCTAATTCTTCTAGAGTAAGGCGACAAATTTCGAGGGCTCGAGTCCCCTAAGCTCCCTCCGGATGCAGGAACATAGAGAAATGTTACTCTCTCATCTACAAAATCGCAGCCCCAAGTGTATTTATTCTAGAACATATACCACATAATACACGCATATCATTTCAGGCATTCAACCTGAACATGTCACAGCTTCAATTTTTTCCATTTTGCTGAGAAAAAATCAGATATAATAAATTAGAAGTTAAAATACGTATAGAATTTAATTAACTTAACTCTACATTGTTATAATTTGATAAGATCGTGTTTTTTATCCGTGAGAAAACAGCTTTCTTGCAATTCATGCATAAAACGTTTAAAGTGAGTTACTCTATAAAATGTGTAGCTGTAACAGAGTAATTTGGGCCAAGAAAATGTAGGTGGAGAGGAGACTATATAAAGCGAGCTACACCAATAGGTACACGGATTATTCAAATTTCTATTTGTTTATTCTAAGTTCCTTTTTTACAACTTGGGTTAACCTCGAAGATGAATATGAAGGATGAAATGAGCCATGATACAAAAACAAATATCCAGTCCTGACTTTGGCTCGAACCAGGCAACTTTATATTATATGGGCATTATTGTTCCATATTGCAATAGGTAAGCAGAATGTGGGTGTTTGTCCTATCATATAAACGTCATTTTCCTCATTACTATTAACGTAATGTACAAAAAAGCATCAATACAAAGAAACATCCATTGCCACATTGCAACATGATAAAGGACACCATTTGAAATGAAAACACTACATACCTTCAAAAGTAAGTTTATGAATTGCAAAAATATCATTTATCTGTGAAATTAACTTTTATTGTCAACAACATTCATCATAATTTTCTACATGTAAATTCCAAACTTCTATAACTTGTGAACATATGGGAAGAGACATCACATGTTAATCAACACTAGACATTTCCCTCGAGGAGGAACAGTTCCAAACGTGTAACCACCTTAAAACAAAAGAAAGATAGCTACAAATGGTAACTACACTAGATAGCAAAGTATGGCAGTGGACCCATGAATATAAAATAACACAAAATTAATCTATCTTCATTTGTAATTTCACTTGTAGTTTCATTCAGAGATTCTAAAGTGTAGTAACATTTTGCACATGGGAAGAAGACGTCACATGCTTGGAATAACATAACTAAGCATATAATGATTATACATTTATATACATATTTGAACCGTATTAGCTCTTTCGAGCCATTTCCGGACTCGACACTGCATTGCAGCAAACACACAAATATCTCCTTAGTGTGGTCCTCCTCTGTTGGCGATCTTTGTCTCTAACGTCTGTTGCAACTTCGTTGTACTCCTTGTGGTTGATACACGTTGATGGTTGTGGCATTTGGAGTTGCTCTGAGTCTGTCTTAGTAGCACCACTTTCCTCGTTCCTTATAATCCTCGATGCACTCTCATACCTTTTTGACGACTGTTTTCCTCTGAAGGTCTCCCGTCGAACCACCGGATCAGTCTTTATAGAAAGCACCTCTTTGTTACCGTCATCTCCAAGCAGCGGGTGCAAGGGAATACTTCCTGCATACGGTTCACCGCATTTGCTTCTCGCGTGAAGGTCTGGTAAAGAGCAACTCTTTGGTTTCATTGCTGCGTTATCGAAATTCGTGCAAAGAGGCACTAGTCCTGGTATGTCGAATTCTACACCGAAAGTTTCATTCGAAGGTCTCTCATTTTCCGTATTTCCCTTTCTATCAGAATTTGCGCCGAATTTGTGTCGATTGTGTTGGACGAGATCAAAAATCTTTTCCTCATCTCTTGCTGGCGGTGTTAATGATTCTATCATCGTCACGCTAGTAAAGTCTTCGCTTTCTCTTTCCTCTTGTACACTGTTTCTGTAACCATCATCTTTCCTCTCCAGACCGACGGAAGAAAGTTCGTTCTTGTTCGATTGCAAAGCATTGCTCTTCGGATCAATTTTCTTCCCGACTCGACTTACAGGATTCATAAGAGGCGTAATGGAAGATGGTCCAGGGTTGCTACCTCCTGTGCCTTCATTAGGGAAAGGTTTCAAAGTTCCAGTGTTAAGTGTTTTAGACTTCTCGTTCAGATTACCTATCTGACCTGCATCTGCTTGTGATTGGCGATAGTGATCATCGCTGTGAATCTGGTCATCCTTATTTACTGTTTGAGATACGTTCAGGTCTTCTTTTTCCTTGAATTCGGTCATTAAGGAATACAATCTTTTGTCAGCCTTTTCGATAGGTTGCAACATATTTACCGTCACCAGTGCCCTTTGTGTATTACGTGTTCTTTCGGCATCATCGCAGATTCCCTTGAGAATACGTCTACTTTCAATTTTAGGCAATGGTTGATCAAGAACTTGACACCCAAGCTGGTCACTAGCTATTTTTTACAAGTTCTCTCTGAAACGAGAAATATGATGCCCTTGCTGTCGGAGTGTATAGATACACGTTTGTAGTCCAGGCTGAACATCACTGTCAATACGAGGCAATGAATGGAGAGAATCCAATGCCATGCTTCGTCCTATCGTCCCTTCAGTATTTTTACGAGAACTAATCCCACTTTTATCTGAATTTTGAGTCTTGTTATTCTGAATTAACGCCTTCGTTTGTGGAACCAGCGTTTCGTGTGACAACATGTTTCTATAGACGACGCGCTCTGTTACGTTAAAATTCTTGTCCTGAATAACTGCAGCACCATTATCGGCAGCAGGGGCAGACTTTTCCTCTGTAAGCAGTATGCGTTGATATTTGTTATTAAAATCATTTCCACTCATTTTTGATTCCAGTACAGTCTGTGTTGACTCCAGACGCACAGGCATTTCAACATCTGCAGGTTCAAAGTCTGATTTGGCCCACGATGACTTGAACTTCTGCGAGTGAAGGCTTCTTGTACTTGAATTTCTTCTACTCTGAGCGATCTTGTCTCCGTAGTCTGACTCCTTCGTATTTACTGCATCTTGATCTAAACCTTTACGCATTTCACCGTTGCTGTAATCTCTTTTGTTTGTTGATATTTCTGCCCCTTTTATGACTTCCTCGTATAACATGTTATAAGGTTCAGGTCTATTATCGTTTCGTAATCCGTTCATTGCTGTTTTATCTGCATGTTGACTCCGCAAATGTCCTTTCGGTGGATGAGAACGGTCGCCTTTCAAACACTCATGTCCCTTCGATGAATATTGCAACGAATTGACACCCCCTAATGCCATTCGATACTCCTTCATCTCTGTGTGTTTAACGCATCTAGTTTCATTCTCATACGAAGTTTCGCTTCTGTTGTTCTGCACAAAATCTGTATTTTGCGAAGGCATTAAATCCTGCGAGAAATCCGTTACATGTACTCTTTGCTTTGTTACGTTCGTCTGCCTTGTATTGGATTTTTCAACATAGTGATGAGCAACATCATCATCAGTACTAATGACGGAAATAGGGTGATAAGGTTTAAGACTATCATCGTTTGGTAATCCGGTAATTGTATTTTTATCTGCATCTATACATCGTAAAGTTCCTCTGTGTAGATGAGAAGGTCGTGTTTAAAATACTCATGACCTGTCGATGAACTCTGCAACGAATTGACACCCCTAATGCAATTCGATGCTCTTTCATCTCTGTGCGCTTAACGGATCTAAACTCATCCTCATTTAAAGTTTCACTTCTGTTGCTCTGAACAAAATCCGTAGTCTGTGAAGGCTTTAAATCCTGCGATAAACCCTTTCTCTGTGCTTGTGTGTGATCGTCTTCGTAGTATGACTTCTCCCTATTATTAGATGCATCTTGATCTATCTCTGTACGGAATTCATCTTTGTTACAATATATTATATTTTTCGATGTTACTATCTCCTTCACTTCCTCGTCGTTAGTGTGATAGGGTTCAAGACCGGTTCTTGAAGATTTTTCTCCATCCACAGTTCTCAAATATTCTCTCGGTTGATAAGAAAGGTCGTCCTCGAATACTTGTGTCCTGTCGATAAAGCTTGCAGCGAATAGACACCCCCTAATGTCATTCGATGCTTTCTCACCTCTGATCTAGTCTCGTTCCCATCCGAAGTTCCACTGATGTTCTTCTGAAGTAAATTTGTATATTGCGAAGCTACTAAGTCCTGCAATAATCTGTTTTTGAGAACTCCTCGTCTTGTCCCGTTTATCTTCCTACTACATGATTGGCCCACAATGACATCATCATCATCATCATCATGAGTAGTAAATACAGTTTCTTCCTTAGTAAGATGTTGATGTTGGTCGCATTTATACAGCTTTGACTCCAGGCACACAGGTTCGTAAGCAGCTGAATTAGATGGGTTGTGTACATTATTTTTACGCATTTTGCCTTTCTTAGACCTTTCTTTCTGCTGTGATGCTTCTGCTACTTCGTTGTTACTATGATCGTAACTACTGTCATTTTCTAATCCAGTTAACATGGATTTATCTGAATCCAGACTTCCTCGTAAATTTTCTCTCGGCAGATCATGACGATTACCATCAAACTCTTCCTGATATGGATGAACTATCGAGATCTGTCCCTGTCGTCTCACTATTTTGCTCTTTCCATTCTTCATTTTCCTCATTTTCCTCATTACTCAGTGCACTGCAACTAAGCTCCTTTTGCAGCGCTGATGACGTTGAGGATGTGACTGACTTGTGGGAAGGGAAACACTTTGTAAACCGAGAAAATCTTTGCTTTTTCTTTGTCATTCTTTTCGGAGTATATTTCGTGTAGGGAAAAATAAATTTCTCGAATTGTACATTTTTTTTTGTGTTTTCTGCGACAGCACGTCCAAGTGTTAGCGTAAGTTTCACCAGATCATCTAGTAACGAGATGAATTCGAGTTGCGTGTCAATATCCTTCTTTCTCAGCATATCAACTACGAGCAACATGTTTGAAATTGTTGCATGTTCTGTCATTTTGTATTCAATATCATCTTTTATTTCACTACACGAATCCAGCAACATCTTTATATTTTTCGCAAATGAAACATCTTCTGCTTTATCATTGTCAATTTGTAACTTTGATGTTGTGCTCTGGTCTTCATCAGCAATATCGTTCAAATGCTCAGAATCGGAATTCTTATTAACCAAACTGTCTCTTTGGC